>NW_023270265.1:21354985-21445384 GCF_011800145.1 Mirounga leonina | reverse complement strand
AAGGAAGGAAGGAAGGAAGGAAGGAAGGAAGGAAGGAAGGAAGGAAGGAAGGAAGATCCTTCTTGAGGACCTGCTCAATGCAAGCCATCCTGAGGGTCTACTGATAGATGCAATGCAAAAGCTAGTACATAGGAGTGGGTCAGGAGGGCTACAATCTAGGATCAGCAATAGGCTATAAATGACTCCTATTTAACAGGGTAAAAATGTCACATGTGCTAGGTAAGATGCCAGTAATGTGCACACTACTTCCTCAGAAACAGCATATTCCTCTACCACGGGGCTTCACAGTCCATTAGGAGTAGCAGTGACAGTCAGAAAGAGAGGTCATAATCACAATAGCAGCCACTGAAATCTGTTGGGACAATTACCACATGCTATGTTTAGTGCTTTTTCAGATATCCAACCTCATGACTCTCTGAATTAGGTGTTATTTCCATTATTCTCATTTTACAGGTGAGACAAACTAAGTCAAGTAAATTGCTGAAGGCTCCACTGTGAGTTAACGGTGGAACAGGGCCTGCTTCCAGAGCCTTGCTCTTAACTGCTCACTCGGCTGCCTGTGTAACACATTCCACTATTATGAAAACTCAGAGAAATGGAGGGCCTTCCAAAAGTTTTCCCTTCGGAAAGCACTCCTCAAGACAGTACACTTGAGGTTCACTGGGAGGAATGAAAGGCATATCCATGGCAATTAATCAGATACAGCAAATGGCTTATTGCAGCCCAGACTTTTTCAGTTTGCAAGTGCCAAATAAACGTTTAGCCATGGAGTTGGAGGATAATAAAATAAAAATGAAACCTTGGGGAAATAATATGAATCACACCTTAAAACTATATATTTTTTAGTCTTCCAAAGTCATTGTTTTTTATATTTAAAGGCAACTACTGGTTAACTAGAAATGAGACATCATGCTCACTACCTTTATTCCCAAAGCAATAACTAATTTTTCAGTCCAGATAGGAAAAGACTCTTTGGACTTTCTTTGGTCCATTTCCTTTTTTAATTAAAAAGAGAAAGAGAGAGGGAGGAAATGAAAAGAAAAAAAAAGAAGAGTTCCCAGCCCTTTTGCTTGAGGACATAAAATACAATATGTTTAAATTGCAATGTGGAGTCTAGATGTGTTTTTACCAGCATAATTTCAACTTTCTCTGAAAACATCTGTAAAAGAGATTACCAATAAAAACACCCCACAGCAAATTTTAGAGTCAGCCGGTACAGAGTTAGAGATTTATCTTCTGCTAGGGCCCCTCTCCCGTCGTGCCCACCTCCTCCTTCCACACACTCTTCACTAAGAGGCAGGATATGGGAGAGGGAATCACACATAGCTTCTCTCAAGCTTTTGTTTATGATGTCTTCATGATTTTGTGCTAAGGGGGAAGGAGGGAGTAGAAAAATAGCACTCAGAGAGTTCCTTAAAAGGTTATTAGCAATATTTCTTGTCAAAGGCAACTTTGAAAATATTGCTCTTGGTTTCCCACAAGTCTCTAGATTTCCATTTGGGCATTTTCCCTCCTGAACTCTATTTAATCAATCACTTATCAAATCAATCAATATGTACAGAGAACCTGTTCTGTGCAAAGCACTCTTCCAGGTAGAAAAAGTTACAGAGTTAAACAAGAAGCTTAAAATCTATATAGAATTCGTAGGAAAAGGTCTGGAGCCAGAACCAACAAACTGTTAATTTGGGGGTAAAATAGGGGTGGGGAAGATTGGGGAAGGAAGAATCCATCGCTTTTAAGATTTTACACACCATTTTTTCTTTACAAGAAATGTGTATTACCTTTTTTTTTTAATTTAATGCCTTAGTCAAGGAGATAATATATAAAAATATAGACAAAGGCATTCATGAAGTGAGTCAGATGACCATAAGCCTACTAGTGACAGGTGGTTTGCTTGTCACTGTTCAATTTTTGTCATGTTGATGAGAATAATGATGTTTGACATGCTGAGAGATCTTTAAGCACTATGGACTCCATTCAGTCCCAGCACATTTCAATTTCTCTATCCAGGTTTATTTTACTAATGGTGGCTTTAAGTTTCATTTTAGTGGTCTCATGATAAAGAATATACTTTCATAATGCCCACTGATCTCTAGCACTGCCCAGTGTTTGACCACACAATCAGAGATTTCTGGCTTGTTCTGGGATGCATATGCCATCTCCAAGATTTATGGAATGACATATCCTTCTGATGAACATAGTTGTTTTTCGGATGGATCAGGTTCTTTTACAATGAGCTACAATGATGGAGCAGAAGTTTGATTACCCGGATATGCCAAGGCAGCTGGCAAAATCTTAAAGCATGATTCTTACTCATGAAAAACTGTGATTCTCTACTGCAATTATGATTTCAATTTCTTCTAAGTAACTTTGTAAATCCGTGAGCTTAGAAACATTTAGAAATGTGAGAATTACATATTAGCATCTCTTTTCTTCTCCCTTATCCTCTATATCCATACGTTGCTTTATTTATCATATAGCATCATCTGACTATATTTGTTTTTGTCTAATGTGTTTTTCCCTGTACTAGAATGTAGCAGAGACTACTATTCCTCCAGTATATATTCTCCCATAGACATAACACCCTTGAATTAATCTGTCTATGATCTTTCAGAGTCAGACTCTATTTTCCAGTTTCCCTTGGAGCTAGGTAGTGACCATGTAACAAAATTCCGGCCAATGGAATGCTTTAGAAAGTGATGTGGACAACTTCTGGGGTGTGTCCTCTAAAAGGAATAGGCATGACATTTTTTCCTCCTTTTCTTCTTCCTGCCATTGAGAACATGGATGCAATATTGAGCCATCTGGACCATGTGGATAAGGGAACTATACCAGAAGGAGCCTGGGTCCCTGGGTGATGTTGTAGGATAAAATTTCTAAATAACTACAGATCATTCTTAAGTGATAAAAAAATACGTCTATTTTACTTAATTCACTTTTATTTTTGGTCACTGTTAAAGACAGAGAACCTATGTCCCAACTAACACACTTCAACAGTGCAGAGATGTTTCTGTTTTGTTCACTGTTTCTCTAGCTCCTTAACAATAGCTTGCACATAGTAACAGGTGCTTGATAAATAGTTGTTGAATAAATGAATGAATGTAAGAATGTTCAAATGCCATGTCCAATTTGAGTGTGAGCATCCTTACTTTGAACAAATCAGCATTACATTATTTTGGTTTGGTTTGGATTTTGTTTTGCATATTCTAATTAAATGTAGTCAGATCCTTGTCCCATTAGTAAGAAAATGATGCATTTCAAGCCACTACTAATTCACAGAGCCTTTTGTTCCCCAAAGTCCCTAATCTGAAAAAGTAGTTGAGGAAATCTTTTCAACAAGTTTCCATTACCTAGCCATCTGACAGCATTAAAGTCAACTAAATATTAATAATCTGTTTCAACTTCTTCTAAGTATCCTATCCCATAAACTGGCAATAGTTAAGGGTAGAAGCATATAAGTCATTAACAACCTTGGTCATTTTCTCCATTACATCATGCTATGAACCTGGCCTACACTTTCTTCTGAAGAAGGATGAAATGGAAATTGGCTATACCAATTATCTCTTTGACTTACACAAACTCTTGGAAGCCTTTTACTCCATCCTTTCCTTGTATACAACTACAAGTGAACTCAATGTTTACATGTTTAGGAAAAATTTTTCAAATTCCTCCTTGGCAAGTAGTTAGACCCAATTAGTTCCTATCTGCTAGATACTAATTGCTTTGTAAAACTTTCCTTTTTCTTCTCCTCCTCCTCCACCTCATCCTTCCCCTCCTCCTCCTCCTTCTTCCTCTTTTGCAAAAAACCTTCCAGGTATTGCACTTAGTGTTCAACTCATGGGCTACAAAGTTAGATGCCCTGACAGAGAATAACTTGGTATACTGGAATGGTCTATGAAAGATTCACAAAAGGGATGGGCAATACTTACCAAGATTTTGTAAAATGGCCAGGGTCTTAAGTAGTGGAGGGAATGGAAGAATGACAGGAAGATGGAATCAACCCAGGCAAGGGCTTGGAGGCTGGCAGGGAAGAGAATAGTACTATTCATAATAGCTTCAAACTGGGAACAACTCAAATGACGCTTAACAGGAGAGTGGATAAAGAGTAGGATATTCATGAAATGGAATGGAATAGTAAGTAGCAATGAGAATGCACAAACTATGACTGCATGGATGAATTTCACAGATATAATGCTGGGGGAAGAAAACATACAAAATAGTACCTACTATGAATTCATTTATATGAAGTTCAAAAATAGGCCAAATGAATGTATCCCATTAGAAGACAAGACTGGTTACTTTGGGGGGACAGAGAGAGAGAGAATGGAGGAGGATACAAGGAAGACTTCTAGGGTGCTAACGTTCCATTTACTGATTTTGGTACCAATTACATCACTGTGTTTCACTTTGTATTGTTTGCATATTTCTCTGTAAGCTTGTGATGCTACAGTCATCCGTCATCATCATCACCACCATCATCATCATGATAGCAAAGAGTAAAGGGCCAAGAATAGTAAGGATTCTGAAAAGAAGCTGTTATACATCCTAAAGTTATTAGCACAGTGATGGATAAACTAACCGAAGAACTAGGTTAGGAGCTGAGAGAAGACAGATGCACATATGGAACTTTGATATACAAGAGAGACATGTCAGATTAGAGCTGGAAATGGATATTGATATGAAAACAGATTAAAGTGAGATCTCTGCCTCACACCACATACAAAATCAAGGATTTAAACAGACTAGGGAATTAAATTGTCAAAACAAAACAAAACAAAACAAAAACCTAGTAGAAAATACAAATGAATATCTTTTAGACTACAGGTAGAGAAAAGTTTTTCTTTCTTTTTTTTTTAAGATTTTATTTATTTATTTGAGAGAGAGAGAATGAGAGAGAGCACATGAGAGGGGTTAGGGTCAGAGGGAGAAGCAGACTCCCTGCCGAGCAGGGAGCCCGATGCGGGACTTGATCCAGGGACTCCAGGACCATGACCTGAGCCGAAGGCAGTCGCTTAACCAACTGAGCCACCCAGGCGCCCTAGAGAAAAGTTTCTTAAAAACAAAAGGCACCGACCATAAAACTTCAATAAATTTGACTATTAAAATTAAAAATTTTATCAAAATTAATTTTACAAAAAAAATTTAAAACTGGGAAAAAATATCAGCAATACAAACAAAAACAGATATCAAGAATATATAAAGAACTACAAATCTATCAGAAGCACAAGTAACCCAACAGAAAATGGGCAAAAGATCTAAAGCATTTCATAGAAAAAGAAACAATGATGGGGTGCCTGGGTAGCTCAGTTGATTAAGTGTCTGATTCTTGACCTCAGCTCAGTTCTCGATCTAGGGTCGTGAGTTCAAGCCCCATGTTGGGCTCCATGCTAGGTGTGGAGTCTACTTTAAAAAAAAACACAAACAAACAAACAAACAAACAATGACAATGTAAAGATATGATTAACATTACTAGTGATCAGGAAAATGCCAAATTAACCCCAGAGATATGTTTTTAAACCTGCTTGGCTGTGCAAAAATAAGGTGGAATATATCAAGTATTAGAGAGGATGCAGATTCAGAGAATCTTTTATACATCAAGGGGGTGTGTGGGGGGGCAGGGCATATAGTCTAAATTGGTGCAGCCACTTTAGGAAATAGTTTACCACTATCTTCCAAATTGAATATTCACATACCCCATGTTTCAGCAATTCTACTCCTCGGTATATTTCCAAGAGAAAATTTTGGACATGTATAACAGGTAACATAGACAAAAACAGTCATGGAAGGACTGTTTAAAATAGTACAAACCTAAAAACAATCTAAATGTGTATCAACTGGAGAATGCATGAGGAAGCTATGCTATATTTACACAGAGGAATATTATACAGGAATCAAAACAATCTAAAACAACATACAACAGTATAAATAAAACTTGCGAAATATAATATTGCATAAAAAGTAAAAAACTTACACATACTATGCCTTTATGAAAAGTTCAAAACAACTAAAACTAAAATGCATAGTTTTGTTATTTTTTAATTTTTAAAAAAATTTTATTTTAGTTTAGTTTTTATTTAAATTCCAGTTAGTTAACATACAGTGTAATATTAGTTTCAGGTGTACAATAAAGTGATTCAACACTTCCATACAACACCTGGTGCTCATCACAACAAATGCACTCCTTAATCCCCATCACCTACTTCATCCACCCCCCACCCACCTTCCCCTCTGCTAACCATCAATTTGTTCTCTATAGTTAAGAGTCTTTTTTTGGTTTGCCTCTCTCTTTTCCCCCCATGATTGCTTGTTTTGTTTTTTAAAAAATGCATAGTTTTTTTTATATTAAGGTGAAGATCATGTGACATACAACTAATTAACTATTTTAGGGGCGCCTGGGTGGCTCAGTTGGTTAAACGACTGCCTTCGGCTCAGGTCATGATCCTGGAGTCCTGGGATCGAGTCCCACATCGGGCTCCCTGCTCAGTGGGGAGTCTGCTTCTCCCTCTGACCCTCTTCCCTCTCGTGCTAGCTCTCATTCTCTCTCACTCAAATAAATAAATGAAATCTTTAAAAAAAATATGCTAATTAACTATTTTAAAGTATAAGATGTGGTGGCATTTAGTATTAATATATAGTTTTTTTTTTTTAAACCCTTTAACCTGCTGTTAGTTACAGCAGGCCTGAATCTGATGTCTTTTTTTTTTAAGATTTTATTTATTTATTTATTTATTTGAGAGCGAGTGAGAGAGAAACAGCATGAGAGGGGGGAGAGTCAGAGGGAGAAGCAGGCTCCCCGCCGAGCTGGGAGCCCGATGTGGGGCTCGATCCCAGGACTCCGGGATCATGACCTGAGCCGAAGGCAGTCGCTCAACCGACTGAGCCACCCAGGCGCCCCTAATATATAGTTCTTAAGCATACATGTAGCTGCAACAACATTGCATACAAAAGAAAGTAAGGGAATGATGGAAACAGGATTCAGGTGATGGTGCCTGGACAGCCTGAGGTTGGCAGAGCCAAGAGAGGGGACTCATAGGCTAGATGTAGGGTTTTCCTAGCTTTAGTTTTAGATGGTAAGTTAGATGGGTGCTTATTTCATTACTAAAAGCCAAATGAACAAACAAACAAAGCAGTCCTTTTTGCTTTACATCAACAGATGTTGCCAACAACCTTTTGCAAAGTATAGAAGGCAATTTTCACAAAAGGTGCTTTGAAAATAAAACAGGAAAATTCCTATTGTATTGAGAGAAATTATGTCACTTTAAATTTTATATGAAGCAATTTCCTTTGGGAAAAATGGCTAAGTCAAGATGGCAGAAGGCCTCTGAAATCAACATTACATTTGGAGTAAACCAAAGGTGGACTTCTGCAAGGGAGACAGGTGGTCAATTTTTTTATGATGGAACACTTTGCCCACTGCATACAGAAGAATCCTAACTCCTGACAGAACTCAAATGATATCCCACCTCCTCCAGGAAGCTTCTCAGACTACACAAACCCTCCTGCCACTCTTAACAGCACTTGGAGACTATATCCCACAATTTAGAGTTATTCCATCAGGGTTGCTAGAGAAAACTTTGTATTTATAGGGAGATAATACAGAATTTTGGTTAAGGCTTAAGAATCAAAAAGAAGGGGCACCTGAGTGGCTCAGTGGGTTAAGCGGCTGCCTTCGACTCAGGTCATGATCCCAGGGTCCTGGGATCGAGCCCTGCGTCGGGCTCCCTGCTCAGCGGGAGCCTGCTTCTCCTCTCCCTCTGCCTGATGCTCTGCCCACTGTGCTCTCTCTCTTTCTGTCAAATAAATAAATAAAATCTTTAAAAAAATAGAATCAAAGTGAAAATAACATCAGTGCCAAGTACTGTTCTAAATGCTTTAAAATTAAAACATTTTTGTTGACATATGTTAACATTTAACATATAACCACCTATTAATCTTTCTACCAATCCCAAGAAGTAAGTTAAATTATTATCCCCACTTTAGAGGTAAGGAAATAGAAGCACAGAGAAGTTAAGTAACTTTCATAAGGTCACAACGTGATTAAGTACAGTCAGATGTGAACATAGGCAATCTGGCTCCCAAGCTCACTTAACCACTATGGAGGCTTATACCTTGAATAACTTAACTGTTATAAGACAATCAATTCAGCTCCTCGCCTATGGGTCAGAAATAGTATTTGGCATCTGTCACAGGGCAGGAGAGTTGGCTTGAGAGCAACCCAGACTCCAGGTCTGGCTGTGAAACTGATGCCTGAGCAGACCTGGGCAAAGTCACTGCCTTCCTTTGAGCCTCAGTTTCCTTCTCTGTAAAATGAAGAGTTGGACTTGACAGTCTCCAAAGCCCTTCCACTGCTAATGTTTTATGAGCCTGGGATTGCTGGCTCAATTCCTTGGGCTGGTCTGGCCCCTCCTGCTGGGCTCAGTGTCTCTCACTGGCTCTGCTTCCCATAAATAAGAGAAAAAGAACACGGGAAAATATCCTCCTGAGAGACTGGGAGGGATCCCACGGCCGCTCTGTGTGCTTTGAAGAACTGGTCATTAACCAGAGGGAGCTACCTGCCAAGTGAAGGATGGAAAGAAACTAGACTAAGGGGAGAAATGAACTCAACAAAACTTGGCTACATTCAAATTTAAAGGGCACTTCGGAGTACTTAAAGAATTGACAATGTTATTGCAACAAGATGAGCCAGCTCCTTAAAGAACTGAAGATAGGATAAGCTGTGAAAACTGGAATGGACCAGAGAACACAGAAAAAAGCTGATAAACTATGCACCAACCATGGTCATTTACAATCTGGGAAAACCGTGGAACAAATGGAAGACAGCACAGGCACGTCGGCCTCCACCATTCACCATGAACTCTGCTAGGGCAGGTGCCATACCAGGAATCCATGTCTCCCAGGAACCCCAAAGGCATTGGGGTTCAGAATCAGCTGACATTAATAAGAGCCCTTACTTTGTGAATGGCTGTATCATATATTTTTATCTTATTTGAGAGATGAGGATCCAGATTCTAGTTCTGTGTCTTCCATCATTAGCTATGTGAATCTGGTCAAGTAATTTCCACCGTGTAAGGACTTGGCTACTTTATCCATAAAATGAGGGAGTGAATAAGGTTATAGAATATGAGCCTTCCAGCTCGAGAATTCTGTAGTTCATGAAGTTACCAAACAGTTTATATTTACCTAAAAAAGCATTCACACTATTTATCTTTCAGACCACTGGAACTTAATGGACTCCCCTGTGCTGAGCACATTATATATGAATCCAAGAGATTCATTATACATGAATCCAAGAAAAAATCCAATAGTAGCTTTGGTCTTCAGTAGCTCTTCTGATTGTCTTCCACGTGGAACTCCCCAGGATCACCTTGTATGGTTGGGCATGGTGTGATCTATACCAGGGCACCTGGCCAAAAAGGGCTGGGGAGATGGAGCTAAATTTCAATCTCACCTCTGGCATGAGCTTCGTGCCCATGAGGCTGAGTCCAAACCAAAGGGGCATCATGGGTTTATGGGTACCTCTGAACCATCCCTTGACACCGAGTGAGACCGTGAAGCAATGAGTAAGTTTGTGTTCTAGTTTGTGTCGTATGCAGAACTTACAATTTTACTTTTGCTCAAAACATTTCCAGATACCCCCTTTCACCTCCAGTCTATTTATAGGACCCCTAATAAAACCAACCCTATCCTTCACAGTCATACATCAACATTGACCTAAACCAGCATTAGCTAGGATGCTTGAAAGGACTGTTCCTAAAATGTCAATCCAAGGTCAAAGGATTAAGACCTTTTGCATAATGGAGGCACAAGTGGAAAACGGAGTCTGCCTTTCAAGGTGATTTCTTAGAAAGGGACAACCCTTATTTAACTGAGCATATCCTAATGTCTCAAAGAAATCCATTTTACTACCTTTATACTTCCAAAACACAGTAGCTACCAAACACTTGGAAAAAATACAGAAAAACAAAAAACTTTGAGAAAAACATTTGCTGGATTCTGTTCTGGGCTTCTAATGTGTTGTCTTTACAACACATTTACTACCACTACCAACTCATTCATTTTGAAGCTCCCTGATTTTTCTAGCAACAAAGTAGATGTGCTCTAATTCACTCATACTCTTTTTCCTTTATACTGTGATCAACAGCAACTCCAAGACCAGTCATTCTGGATTTCCTGAGTCAGTCTCAATTTCAAGTATTCTGCCCCTCTCTCCTCTCAATAAAAAGTTCTCAACTTTTTATTTGGAAAATATGGTTGTCACAATAATGGCATTACCCTCACAAAATATTAGTCATGGCAGAGTCATACCCACATTACGGTGCCCTTATTTGGTATGTGGCCATCAAAAGGAGAACTTGCTGGTCCATCCAGGGCCTGAGGCCATTTTCTTTGGCCCCATTAAAGAGAAAAATAATGAATTTGCTACTAAACAAGTTTTGGATTCACCTATTTAGAGCTCAAATGAACATTCCCCTTGTTCTAGAAGAGTTTTTCAAGGCTAAGAAATTACTATTTGATGGAAGGGTACACAATCTGGAAAAACTGAAGCCATGGGGATTTCCAACTGCCAAACTCCCACATGCTGGCCCTCGAGACCCATCCACACTCACTATTAAAGTGTCACTGTTTATAATTTGGTGCTAAATTTTCTGAAGTTAGGCTACTCAACACGGTATACAGACAAATTGATTCCTTATTTTATTAAAACACAGGGATAAGATGAAGTAGGTGTCGGTGATAAAAGTCACCTAATCTCAAGCTGAAAATGAAGTTTTGAAAACTAGGCCAGCATAACAATGGGGAAAGCAAAGGGTCAAGTTTCAGTAAGCAGGTTCCCCTGGATGCTTGCAGCATTTGAGAAAGGAAACAGCTGACTCCGGCTTTGTTTTGCTGCCTCCAGAATAGTTTCAGAATCCCCCTTTTCCCCCAGGTACCTCATGTTGAAGCCTCAGAGCCTGGAGTAAGAGGAGAAAAGTTACAATTGCAGGGACATTTTATAATGTTTGCCAAGCATCTGACTATACAACCAGCCCCATTTTTTCCTCCAGCCTCATAACCCTGTGAAGGAGGTGAAAACTTCATTTTAATGGTGTGACGATGGAAAGAAATGTTCCTGAGTAATGTTTTTCATACTCAGGTCAGTTGGTCAGAACCCTTGAAGATCACAGAAAACTTTAAAATGGAAAAATACTAAATTATGTTCCCACCAGTTTGGGTCATTTTAGCATGATCATGAATAAGCTATAGATTCTGAGTCAGAAGTGTGCAGTTTGCTTTGGACTTTGTTCTTGCTTACTTACTTGTAAAACTTTCAAAATGTACTTCTAAATTACAGCAATTCAGTAAAAAATTCAAACCTTCAGGCTTGGTTTCCTCCCCCTAGCAGGCTTAGTCATAAAAATAAATCTTAGCCATTTCAATAGCCAACACACCCCTCACATTAAGATTTGGTATTGTTCCCCATGTCTCCCATTTCATCCAACGGTCACACCCAGATCACATTTGAAGACAGAAACAGCTTAAGGGCTCATCCAGCTCAACATTTGCACACTTTAATAAGGGAACAGAACCTCTGCCAAGTTATAGGGATGAGTTACATCAGAATCTTCCAGAGGACCTCTGAGGAGTGGTTATGAGTATGGGCTTTGGAGGCAGGCAGCCCAACCCAGGTTGGAGTCCTCACACTGTGTGACCTTGGTCATGTCTGGAAAGCACAGTGCCTGGCACACGGTAAGAGCCCACCAAGTGCTTGCTGTTTTACTGCTACAGGCACCTCAGGGCTCAGCCACTGATGAAGAAGCAACTCTCCTGTGCCCATCCACTGCTGCAAATGCTGGAGAGTGACAACGTTCCCTCCAAATCAAATCTCCAGGAGGCACTGCTGGGGGAGGTAGAATATTTACTCAACCATAAATCAAGAGTCAAGGCTTAAATCAGGAAAATCACAGACTGTTGGGCTTTCAGAGTTAAGAAGAAACGTGTAACTTAAAATGTACTAATATATGCAAATAATATAACAATGTCTGACACATAGCGGTCAGTGAATACAAGTCTGCCCTTGCTTTTTTTTTAAGTATTTATTTATTTATTTAGAGAGCATGAGCAGGGGGAGGGACCAAGGGAGAGGGAGAGAAAGACTCTCCAGCAGACTCTGTGCTGAGCGCAGAGACCGATGCGGGGCTGGATCCCATGACCCAGGATCATGGCCTGAGTTGAAATCAAGACTCAAACGCTTTACTGACTGAGACAAACAGGCGCCCATACCCTCACTTTGTTTTATACCCAAAGGAACTAAAAATTTCAGGTCCTAAATTGACTTGCTTAAGGCCGTACAACCAGTTAATGGGAGAGCGGGAATTGATACTTAGGTCTTATTTTGGGGGGGTGTGTGTGAGAGGGGGCTGCTCAGGTTTATTATTGAGAGTACTGGAGGTCAGATGGCTTGAAGAAACTGACTAAATACCTCCCAAACTCAAGAATGATCTCCTCAACACAGCATGCTGCCCCTATCCCTTCACCACCAACCCCATCCCCAACCACTACTGAGAAACAGAAGCTAGTTTCCCTCTGGGCCATGGTGGAAATCTCTGCCTATAAGGACTGGGGGTTCTGAAGGACAGGGACAGAGCTCCTGGATCTTGAGAGGAGGGGGCTTCTTTCCTTTCTGGCCCATTGTAGATAACAGCAGTCTCAGATGCCCCCCTTGTAAACACAAAACAGTTGGAAACTTTCCCAGGGGTGTTTGCAGCCAATTGAAATGGAGGGCCAGGGGCAAGGAGATGGAAAAATGTCCCCTCTCTGTCTTGCAGGCCAAGTCTGTGGAAGTGACAGGCATGGGTCTCTAGGTTCACAGGACTGAAAAAGACCATTCTGAATATCAATGGAAAATTCTGATTCTGTCCTAGGTATTGCTCAGAGAAAGTGTTTCTAAGCTTTGATGGTCAGGGAGAAGCCAGCTAATAAGCCTGAACTGGGTCTGGGGAAGGAGAGAAGGAGAGAAGGAGACATCAGCAGTGGGTGGAAACTGCCTTTCTTTATTTATAATTCAAGGAGTCATTCAAGAAATATGTATTAGTGCTGACTGTCAGTGAAACTCTAGATTGGAGTCTGTGGTGGCGGAGGGGCCTACAGGGAAGACCACCAAGAGGATGTGAAATCTTAGCTCAGGACTAAAGGACGGGTAGAAACTAGCCAGGTGGAGAGGGATGTTCTAAACCATATAATAAATATATTTTAGTCTTTCCAAGCCATGTAGTCTCAATTATAGCTCCTCAACTCTGCTGTTACAAGGAGAAAGCAGCTACAGAAAATACACGAGTATTAAAAGGAATGAATGCAGGGGCGCCTGGGTGGCTCAGTCGTTAAGCGTCTGCCTTCGGCTCGGGTCACGATCCCAGGGTCCTGGGATCGAGCCCCGCATCGGGCTCCCTGCTCGGCGGGAAGCCTGCTTCTCCCTCTCCCTCTCCCTCTCCCACTCCCCTTGCTTGTGTTCCCTCTCTCGCTGTATAAAACCTTTGGGGAAAAAAAAAAAAAGGAATGAATGCAGCTGTGCTCCAATAACCTTCATATGTGAACACTGAAATTTCAATTCCATATAATTTTTATGTGTCAGGAAATATTATTCTTCTCTTGATTTTTTTTAATGCTTTAAAAATGAGGAACCATTCTTACCTAGTATTTTAACAATATCTGCATGAATGTATACGGGGCGGGGGCACGGGGGGTTAGTCAATGCCATTCCTGAGCTAAGAAGATGACAGGCATTTCTAAACCACAGATTCTCTTAGATCTTCTACCAAGGGCCAGGACTAAGGTGAGACAAGTGAGCTGCCGAGGGCTCAAAATTTAAGGAGGTACTCCCTGATAAGTAGACAGTTGGCACTTGTGAAACCCTGAGATTGAGTGCCTCCTTAAAAGTTGCCACCCAGGCACCTTGCTTGCCTCTGCCTAGGCCTGGTCCCACCACTTGTGCATAATGAAGTACATTACCCTGAAGTGGTGACCTCCTCAACCAGTCCTGCCTTGGATGCCTTCCATGTAATGCACAAGTTTGCAGATGACAATCTGGTTCCCAACCACCGCTCTGGGGCACAGAATTTAGACAATAAGAAAAATGGCCTATATAATACAAGCTTAGGCAGAAGAGGAGGGAGAAACTATGCAGAATGGAGTTTGGAAAGAATTTGGGGGAGAAGGAAGATAAAAAATTTGACTTAACCGTGTTGCTGGTGGGGTAAGTTTGAAAAAGACTGAGAATGAGATCAATGTCCAAAGAAAATATTTAACAAGTTTCACTGTGCATTAAAATTATAAGCCTTCTTTGCTACTTTCTTGACTTGCATTCATTATATCCACATTCATACCTATACACACACACACACACACACACACATATATTGCAAATCATATATGTGATAATGGACTTACATCCAGAAATGTAAATAACTCAATAATAAAAGAAATTTGAAAATAGGCAAAGGATTTGAATAGACATTTCTCCAAAGATGTACAAATGGCCAAAAAGCATATGAAAAGATGCTCAACATCATCAGCTATCAGGAAAATGCAAATCAAAAGTACAATGAGATATCACCTCGTATCAACTAGGATGGCGATAAGCAAAAAGGCGGACACTAAGAAATGTTGGTCAGGATGTAGAAACACTGGAACACTCAAACATTGCTAGTGGGAATGCAAAAAGTTGCGGCTGCTTTGGAAAACAGTTTGGCAGTTCTTCAAAAGGTTAAACACAGTTATATAACTCAGTAATTCCACTCCTGGATATGTACCCAAGAGAAATGAAGACATATGTCCACACAAACACTTGCACATGGATGTTCATAGCAGCATTATTTGTTTTTTGTTTTTTTAAAGATTTTATTTATTTATCTGAGAGGGAGAGAATGAGAGACAGAGAGCACGAGAGGGAAGAGGGCAGAGGGAGAAGCAGACCCCCTGACGAGCAGGGAGCCCGATGTGGGACTCGATCCCGGGACTCCAGGATCATGACCTGAGCCCAAGGCAGTCGCTTAACCAACTGAGCCACCCAGGCGCCCCATAGCAGCATTATTTGTAACAGACAAAAAGTGGAAAGAATCTGATGTCCAACAACTGATGAATGGATAAATAAAATGTTATATGTTCATACAATGGAGTGTTTTTCAGAGGTAAAAAAAAAAAAAAAAAAAGGTACCTATACATGCTACAGTACAGATGTACCTTGAATCTTAAAAATATTGTCATGTTAACTACACTGGCATTAAAATTTAAAAATGTATTATGCTAAGTGAAAGAAGCCAGTCAAAGTGTCATGCTATATGAGTCCATTCATATGATGGTCCAGCATAGGGAAATTTATAGATATACAAAGTAGATTAGTGGATGCTTCTGGGTGGGGGAGGGGAGATGGGATGAGGAGAATGGAGGGTGATAGCTGGAGGGTGATAGCTAGTGGGTATGTGGTTTCCTTCTGAGGTGATGAAAATGTTCTAAAATTGTGGTGATGGTTGCACATATCCGTGAATATATAAAAACATTGGATTTTGCATTTTACATAGGTGAACTGTATGGTATATAAATCATATCTCAATAAATCTATTAAAAACAGAAGAAATCAAAGAAGTTCTCCTTGCCTCCAAAGAGCTCTGCTATTGGGATTCAAAGTATGGGTTCTCCTTACCCTTGAAAGATGATGGTGTCTCTGGGTTGCTGAAAACTGAGCGTTTGAGGGGTGATGGCCTAAATGACAGGGAAGGGGAATGGGCTCAAGGGCTGAATGTTGGTTAGGGTAGGGATTTGGATGCCTGAGCTCTGCAGGACCCATATTTAATCTGAGGCTCTATATGCATCCAGGCCAGCTGCTAGAAAAAATAACCAATAGATGGAACACCATATTGGTGTCATAAGGCTCATCAAGACCAGAAAATGACCCAGTACCACTGTCAGAACAGCTTTTCAGGGAGGGCCCTGACTGAGCCATGAGTTAGTCTAGTCATGTAAGGGTCAGGGGATGGTCACCCTTCACACCCAATGATGCTTCAGTCCTTGATGCTGAATCCTGTGGCCACTGGGGAAGAAACCTCCGCACTACTCCAAGAGGGCTATAAGCCCTAAGGGGACAGTTATACTTGAATCAGCACCCAGGGAGGGGACCAAAGGGAGAGGGACACTATTATCACTCATGACTACAGGAGGTCATTCTATGGGCAGCTTGTGTAGAAATGCAGGGTGTGCATTAGATCAGGACTCCATGTGATGGTCTTATCCTTGCCTATGGGTTCCGATTCTTTTCAGACCACATTTTAACCATGGCCCATTTCCAGGGATGAGGCCTTTCCAGCTGCTAATTCCTATTATGCAGGACATCTGGGGAAAAGGAAAAAAAAATCCTAGTGCTGATACTGTCCCAAGGCTACCATCTTAATAACAGTTGCCATGAATATATTCACCTTAAATTAGTGTCCAGGGTCAGCATTTTTCATTTTCATTCCATTTTTTTGCCAAATCCTAGCCAAAGAGCTGGTGTAACTACAGAGATGCGGAAGTAAATTTATCCTAAACGGCCCTGATGCAGTTAATAAGGGAAAGTTGTCCAATCATCAGAGTCGGCCTCTGACAGCCTGTCACATTTTCCACTGATGCACCAGACGTGACTAAACTGTGCAGGGGCTGTCCGTCCGGGATCTGGATTCCCTTTCACTGTGCTCAGCAGGAAGGGGCCAGCATCGTCCTATACCCATGTCATGAACTTGACATAACCCTTAGTAATGGAAGAGGAGGCCTGGCATGCCACTGAGCTCAGGCTTTTAGCTTAGCCTGCACACCCTGTGAAATTTTAATTGTTTCAAGGTCCACACTGTACCCAACCTGTAGGGAGACCAAATTTCTAGAGGAGAAAATAAAACATGTTGCTATTTCAGCAGTCATCTGTTACAACACTGGACAGCAGGGCTCAATGGATATCTGATCATCCCTAAAAGTTACAACTTGGAAGATGAATTTATTATTGGTTGGTGCCTTGACATCTAGCAGAGAAAATATGGACTCAAAGACATATATACTGACAAAGGTATTTATGTTAAACACTCAAAAATTTTTCATTGCCTCCTAAATTTAATTCTCTCTGCTAAAGAGTAGAATACAATGTGAAGAAGAAAGATATATTTTAGAAGGAAGAAAGAAGAGTAAGAACTAGCAACACAGAAGCTGGTTTGATTTTCCTTCTTAATTTACAGTTTTTCTAGTCTGATTTTTTTAAACAATAAATTCATTGTTTTCTATTTTGCCGTACATATTCTTACACAGTGACTCCTCCTGCAGACCATGGCAGGGACATAAATGAAGGGATGATATGGGAGCTCGTGGCCTGTCTGCCCCGGCCACCCTCGCCTCCTCCACGCTCCATCCTTCAAGGCACACGGAACTCAGGTGACATGAATGATTCCAGGACAGGCAGAAACTTCTTGTCCTTCATATTCAGAATAACTCTGAGTACTCCAAACTCCCCCCAAAATTCAGGCAGGGAGAGGATTTTTTTTTTTTAAAGATTTTATTTATTTATTTGACAGAGAGAGACACAGTGAGAGAGGGAACACAAGCAGGGAGAGTGGGAGAGGGAGAAGCAGGCTTCCCGCTGAGCAGGGAGCCTGATGCGGGGCTCGATCCCAGGACCCTGGGATCATGACCTGAGCCGAAGGCAGATGCTTAACAACTGAGCCACCCAGGTGCCCCTGGGAGAGGATTTTTTTAAAAGGAAAAACACCCTTAACAAACTTTCAACCTGGAGACTTCAGCCACTTGCCAAAATATGCCATCTTGTGAAGCCAATAAATGGAGAGCAGGAGAGCAGGAGGAGCGTGGCTCTAACTGCATAAGGGGTAGAGTTTTCATTTCTCACAATGCAAGGGGAGGAGGATACCAATATGGTTAGTCAGTCAGCAAGCATTAATCCTCATTAATGTCTCCCATTCTTCTCTGCACAGCTGTGCAAACATAAATTAATTGGGTCATTCTGACGAAGGCATACAAGAAAAAAATTTCAATGGGAGGCAGAGGAACTAATTGGACACACAACACATTCTTCAAATGTGCAGAAGCATTGTACAAGCTACCACATCATAGACTGGGAGATAGACATTCAAATTCACACCACCATAAACTCCCCTATGGGAGAAGCTCCAAAAAAGCAGAAGGAGGTGGGGACATGTTCATGACAAAGCATATGATAAACTGCCAGAGTGAGAACAGTGGTTCCCACTCCTTGCCAGATGCTGTGCTGTCAACTTCACAGGGCCATTCCATTTAACCCCCTAATAATACAATTACCTCCAATTTACTTATAAGGTAATTAGAAACAAAGAAGTCAAAGAACTTGCCGGAGGTCACACCAGCAGTAAATGGAGGACTCACAGTAGTTGACTTTCAATTCAGGCTGACTGACTCCAGAGACCATGTTCCTAAGATGACATTGTCCTGTTTTCTATATACTTGGCATTAGGCTTGCATCTCAGAGAGTAGAAAAAGGGTAGGGCCACTTCTTGCCCTTAATCAACTTATAATCTGATTGGGGAACCAGGATGGATATGTGTGAAATGGTCAGGGACAGGAGCATTGCATTAGGGTCTGCATTGTTCTGGTGAAGGAAGCCACTTAGAGGAGTTGGGGGAAGTGGCTAAAATTCATCTGTGCAACTTTGAGAAGGATTTCTACCAGACTCTAAACTAAAAACTGAGACACTGAAAGAATACTATACTTTAGAAAATACTGATTCATTCCTGCCATGGTATGGTTTGACTATTCAAAAAGGGCTCTCCCTTTCAGAACTCTCCCTTCAGAAAGGACAGGACAGTCAGCCCCTTCCCCAGCTTCATCTTAATGGTTCATAAATATGCCCACAGCCTCCTGGAAACCCAGTCAGAGAGGAGAGAGGACTTCTTAGAGTTCACTCTGACCGAGGTGTAGCAACCTCTCCCAGCCTCCAAAGACTAAGAAGGGAGGATATGATTTGCATCATCTCTTTGGTCCTTTTCACTGGAAATTACCCATCCCAGGGCCTCTGACTGACAGAAAGGGGCAGACTGGAACTCTAGACCTGGGACTCATGAACATTCTCAGGAGAAGTGGCAGTGCTCCAGAAATTAGAGGAGTGAGTATGGTCATGCCAGAAATTATTCTGCAATTATTTACAGCAGACGAATGACCCTCATGCCTGTGTAAGTGTGTGGGGGGGGCGGGGGGGGCCTATGATAACGGTTCTCAACCAATCGGTTTCCATTTCCTTTGCTGCATTTAAATTTCTGTTGCGTTCTTAACATTCAACTTCAGGTATGCATGAATTTTTTAAATCCCTGCCTTTTTAATTGGGAAGACACATTACTGTGATGAGGTCCTTTCTCCCTGCATGGACAAAATTCAGTCTCAAGAGCTGGGGAGCCTGTGTGTCGCTGAAATCACCTTGCTTGTGACTCAGGTTTTATGAGGAATCAGATGAGGTGGCAAAAACAAATCTGCGAACACTTGCTGGGTGAATGGTAGGTTGAATGCACAGAAAGAAGGGCCTGCGGGTCATCCCTTTTCAGGCAGGCTTTCAGCTCAGCCCTGCCACTCCTGAGAGCCCAAGCAGGGTCAGGGTCTTTAGGAGAGAGCAAATATTCCTTAAATGTCCCGACCAAAGAACAAAGAGCTCAGTTAAAGCTCCTGGAGAGCGGTTCTCAACTCCACAGAATCATAGAATCCCCAGGAGATCTCTGAAAAAACATTCATGTTGAGCCCGACCCTAGCGATTCTGATTCAGAGGGTCAGGAGTGGGGCCTGGACACTGTGGTTCTAACACAGAACCAGGGTTAGAACTGCCGCACTGAACACAGCCAAGTCCAGAAGCATCAGTGAGTGTGGTTACTCAATCAACAGACTCTGAAATGAACATAATTCTTCTGTTCAATCCTAGCTATACCACTTAGCAGTTAAGTGACCTTGGACAAGGTACATGACTTCCCTGAGACTCTGTTTTCTTAGCAATACAATGGGGTTAATAATCATACCAGTATCAGAGGGTAGTTGAGAGGATTGCATGAAATCAAGTATGTAAATTATGTGACCCAATGTCTAGTACGTGTAAAATGCACAGTAAGTATCAGGTCCTGTGACTGATGATGGTGACAGTAAAAATACACCAATTATGTTTCAATAAAAGGAATGTTTTTCTAGACTGGGTATTTATTCACAAGGCCAGGTCTTAAGGAATTGTGAAACACTGGAATGTGAGAGTTAGACATTTGGCATGTCCTTCAGTTATGAATATAGGCAATAAGGCTCAGTAGTAGGAGCAGCACCTATGATCTTGTCACTGATAGAAATCACAGATATTTCCATATATTACAGTCATCGTCAAAACCGTGAAAGAGTATTTATATTTAGGGTGACCAACTGCCCTCGTCTGCTCAGGACTGAGGGGGTTTCCCTAGATGTAGGATTTGCAGGGCTAAACTGGGAAGTCCCAGGGAAACCGTTCGCTACTGACATTCCTCACTACTTAGAAATTACAGTAGTTATCGCCTCACTGAATGCCACTGTCCAATGTGTTAATAAAGAAGCACCTACCCTGCTGTATATCACAATTTCAAACAATATCTTGGTAAGTGTACCTATGGCCACATAATCTGTGTCCTTTATAACACTTTGTATTTCATTTGATGCATTTAAAAGCATTGTTCTGAGTCCACAGGCGTCACCAAATTGCCAAAGGGGTCCATGGCACAAAAAAGATGAAAAGGGAAGAAACTGGGAACATTGGTTGGAAAATGGAGGAAACCAGATTTTAAGTGCTTTTAGGCCCTGCAACCTAAAAATATGGCAGAAGGAAGACATAAGCATGTACCTCCAAAGGACACGACTAGATAATCAGTCAATGGAGCTGCTTTCCCACTATCAGCAGTCTGTCTTATAATCCTACAAACAGTAACCAGGGAGTCTCCCTAATTTCTGCACTCCTGATGACATATATATGTGTATTTTACATATATACTTACCTCGTTGCAAAGTTAACTCAATCTTGATAGCTACCAATTGGAGTATCACGTTAGGTCTACTGGTTTCCAATAACTACAAAATGCTTCCCCTAAGAATCACAATTTGACAGAACTTAAAACTTTCCATGAATTAAAACAATGGAAAATTGGATTTTCAAAGATCAAATTTAAAGAAGTGGTCAAAAATGAAACTTTAACTCTTACCCGATACCACTGGGCTTCTGATAGGCACTGGCTCCCGTCCTGCCTAATCGCCACCGCTGACAGCCTTTCCAGAATTCTCCCACTGGGCAATAAGAGACCACTTCTCTTCTGATCGATGTAACTGTAAGCTCCCAGCCCAATGTGACCAGAAGGCAGAGTTCTCATGATTGCCCTTGTCCCGGTATACACAGATTTCTTTACTTCCCTGTCATTTTTACAAAATCTCCTCACTAACAAAGTGGACCTCTCCTTTTTGCTCTTAAAAAAATCTTCTTCTACATCTTCACAATTATCAGGGAAGTCCTCAAAATGGCTCAGAAAGGTCTTGGCAGGTGGACTGTTAGTCAAGTCCTCCCTGCAAAAGCTGTCACTTGAACATACCACACTGGCCCTTTGGCAAGAACCTTCAAAGCACAAGTCATCCAAGGTGTCACAATGATCACACTGAAGCTGCCCATTCTTATTATCACAGTTTTCGGCCAATTCCATGAGTTTACAAGTATATGCCACATAATTTTTCTTTTGCTCCCCACCAACACCAGGCAGTGGTACACAGTTTCCACAATCATCCAAAATCAAGTTACCTGACAGGGTACAGAAAGCATCTGACACTCTTCTCTCAACTTCATAATGAAAGTGAAATGCTGCCGTGTTACTGTCAGGGTCTGCCTGGCCAGTCTCTACAACAGCTGACTGACTTCCTAAGGGGCTAATGTCCATGCGAGGTCGATCGATTTCCAGTTGAATTCCAGGAAATGCCTTTCTTTCCAGTGAGGATGGGATTCCAGTTTCCAAACATGGGTCTTCCTCCATGACAGAAGTGCACATGTCATAACACTGGCTCTGAGGAAGGATGCCCTGGCGGTTTGTCAGTATGTTGTTGTGGTTAATGTTAAGGTTTTTCACAGAAACTGGTGTGCTTTCTGCCCAGCACTTTTCATTGCTGTTCTCATCGCTCACTGTTTTCTCCCTTGCTATGGAGAGAATCTTGGGCAAGTTGCTTCCAGAAGATTCTTCTTTAAGCTTGTTCATCCATGGGATGGTAGAAGTCTGCCCGCTCTGCCTGACACTATGTACCTTTGGAACACTGATGTCCGAGACCTTTTCACTACTTTCATCTACAGCCGATGGAGTAGACGTCACTTTTCTCTGAGTCACAGGTGTGAGAACAGAAGCTGCCATTTCTTCAGACGTCATCTTGACGCACACACAGGTTTTAGCTATTGCTGTTTCTCCTCTCTGGTGATCATGTCAAGATGCTTATAAAACAACTTATTATTAAAATAATCTTAGATATACAAGTCCTCTGAGAAACAGTGTGACAATTTCTTTGATTCAGGTGCATTAAGAGCCAAATAAATTTCCCCAGTTATCACTTCCCGTCGTCTGCAATATGTTTTTCTAGACCACGGTTTTAAGGTGGCAGTTCAACTTTCTTTCCTCTATTATTTGAAGTAATTCTTTTGGAGATTTTTACTCGGGATTGCATTCTGCAAATTCTGATCCATTACTGACTTACTAATGATTTTAAAAATCCAGTTTCAATGTTTCCTGAAAGAAAAAGACATGATGTCAATGCTGTGGCACTAAATAAATTTTTTAAAATGAACTTCATAATAATTCTAAGCTAATGCTAAATATGAACCAATTTTGAGGAAGGAGTTTTGCAATTGATAGCTACTTTCAATGTTTTAGGTATTTGTTTTTCTGATTTAGTATTTCAGAAATTCTGTTTCCAGCTGAAGTAGAGTAATAACAGAGACCAGAAATATCCCTCCATCTTAAACAACTGAAAAAATCAGAAAAAAAATTACGAAATAATGGTTTTTAGATATTGAACAAGAGGTAGCACAGAATAGTGATTCCTGAAATAAGAAAGAAAAAACAAATGAGGTGAGCCCTATAAATGCCCTAGCTTACAGCTTGAGAGCTATGCTACAGGGGAGGAAAGAGGAACTCAGGTTGAACCCAACAGAGGGCTGATTTAAAGAAAAAAAAAGTTGAAAGTTCAGTAAGGCCACAAAAACTGGAGAAAGAAGACAAATTAAGTGGAGAGGAGCAAAGATAAGAATGGTGGCAGGCTTCTAATGAGGAACAATGCAAGCTATGGGGAGGTGGGTGGGGGGATGGGTGAAATAGGGGATGAGGATTAAAGAGTACACTTATCATGATGAACAAATAAAATATGAAACAATACAAGCCAGATGAGAGTGGAGTAAATCTTTAAAGTACCAAAGTACTTTATTTCTTTTAATACTTTAAAAGGAAAAAAAAGAAAAAATACTGCCAACTTAGAATTCTATACCCAGCAAAAATATCTTTTGTAAACAAAAATAAAAACTTTCTAGACATATAAAAGCTGAAAGAAGTCATCACCAGCAAACTTGCATATAAGAACTGTTAAAGGAAGTCCTTTAGGCAGAAGGAAAATGATACCAGATAGAAATTTGGATCGATGTAAAAGAATAGAGTATGGAAAATGTTAAATATGTGGGTAAGTACAAATTTTCTTATTGTAAATCACTTAAGATAGTTGATCTTTTGAAGCAAAAATAATAGCAATGTATTATGGGGTTCTAACAAATGCAGAAAAAACTATATGACAATAAAAACACAAGGTCAAGAGAAGAGAAATGGAAGTATATTGTTATAAGATTATTTTCTACGTGAAGTGGTATAATATTACTTAAAGGCAGGCTGTCATAAGTTAAAGATGTATACTATAAGCCCCAATGCAACCACTTTAAGATATAGGTAATAAGTCAAAATATTAGAATCATAAAAAATTTCAAAGAATCAAAAGGCAAAAAAGGGGAAAAGATGAACAAAGAACAGATGTGACAAATGTGACTGTGTGTGTGTACTCTCTCTGTTTTATTTTTTTTTAATATTTTATTTATTTAATTGGGAGAGAGAGAGAGAGAGTAAAGCAGGCGGAGCAACAGGCAGAGGAGAAGCAGGCTCCCTGCTGAGCAAGGAGCCTGATGCGGGGCTCAATCCCAGAACTCTGAGATCATGACCTGAGCCGAAGGCAGACGCTTAACCAACTGAGCCACCCAGACGTCCCTCCCTGTTTTATTTGAATAAGAAATTTTTCAGGTGAATGTCGGTGGACATAAAAATTTTCAATTTATGAAAAGCATTATTAAAAAAATAATTCAGCTTATCTTTATTCTCCAAATTATTGAACCCTGTTCTATGTTTGGAACTGTGAAATGGGCTAGATATCCAGGACCTGCTTGCAAGTCTATTGAGAGAGGGAGAATTGAACAAATTTCAATCCAGTGTGGCAAGTGTAATTATCAAGGATATATAAGGCACTATGAGACTGTGGGTACCCATCACAAGTATACCATTCCTTTGTAGGTAAAGCTGTCATTTCCAAGACAAAGGATGAGCATTCATGCTCTGCTGTCAACAGCAGATTTGATCTATCTTTGCCCTTTGCCACACAGGTGTCCCTCTTCCCCTCGTTTCTCCCTTTTCCTCTTGTACCAAAGAAGTAGCAACTACTCTTCCCTTACATATATGCCACTCAAGTGCAGTCACAAACTCTCACCTGCTCCCAGCACATGCAGTCTTCAGAACTACCTTGAAAAATCAGAGGACACCCTATCAATCAGATAGTTCACAGGGAGTCAGTAAGGCCACAAAGAGCAGCAAGGTCCTGGTTCAACCTAACCCTTCCACCTTTCACATCCTCCTTCCAACTTCGTTTCTTTTTTATTTTCTTTGGGGAAATGCCTCTCTTATTTTTGAAGATATGTGCTCAGTGTAAAACAATTCAAACAATGCAGAAAAACACAAAGAAAAAAAATTTTCAACTTAACATAAATCCCACTATCCAGAGATAACCACTATTAATACTTTGAGAAAACTCCTTCCAGAAGGCTCCCTATGCACCAACACACAGAGGTATATGTATATAATTACACAAGCACCTGATCATGTTGTACATCCTGATTTACACTGGCTTTTTTTTTTTTTAACAAATTCAATTCATGAATAGCTTTTCATGTCAAGAACTATATAGATAATTTTAATGGCTTATGGCTTATGGCAGTAACTTGGTTTCAGTATCTTTACTCTATTATTTAGAGTAACTTTTAAAGCCAAAACCTCCAGACTGACTGTTAATGTGTCCTTTCTCACCTATGGGAGGAAGGTAATTCAAGGCAAGTGCTGCTTAACTCCTGTTTTAAGCACTTTGAAATTATTAACTCATATAATTCTTATTCAACCCTACAAGATAGCATGATGGTTTTAAAATATGTCCACGAATTCTCTGATACTCCTCCTCTCAAAAGCTGGGGCCTAACTGCCTTCCCCTTGCTGTACTCAGTGACTTCCTTCCAACATACAGAATACGTTGGAAGTTACAGTTTATGACTTCTGAGAGTAGATCATAAAAGGTCATAAAATCATTGGGGTTTCCTCCTTGCTCTTCCTCTTGTTTGCTCTGGGGGAAATCAGCTGCCATGTCATAAGGAGAGTTCCATGTGGCAAGAACCGAAGCCTCCTGCCAATAGCCACTGGTGTAAGCCATCTTGGAAAGGGATTCTCCAACACCAGTCAAGGCTTCACATGACTGCAGCCATGGTCTACATTCTACATATTGATTCTAACATCATGAGCAAGGCTGAACCAGAAGCACTCAGCTCCCAAATTCCTGAACCATAGAAAATATGAGTTAAGAAGTGTTTATTGTTTTGAGACACTGTTTTGAGGTAATTTGTTGCACAGCAAGAGAGAACTAATACAGATCAGTTCTATCATTATCCACATTTGACAGATTAGAAACCAAAGCACAGAGAAGCTAAGTTGCTTGCCAAAGATCACACTGCTGGAGAATGGTGGAGTCAGGATTCAAAACCAAGAAACCTGACTCCAGAATCTGGGCTAAACCAGGGGCTAGCAAACTACAGACAGAAGTCCAAATTTGACCTGTTATCTGGTTTTGTAAATAAAATTTTATTGGAACACAGCCATGGCCATTCATTTATGTAATGTCTATGGTTTCTTTTGCATTACAATGATAAGAGTTGAGAAACTGTGACAGAAACCATGCAGCCTACAAAGCCAGAAATATTCACCACCTAGCCCTTTATACAAAAAGTTTACCAAACCGTGTGCTAGATAAATGAGTTAATAAAATGCCTGGTTAGAGCCCGAAAACTAAGTGGGAGGCTTAAAAGCCATCTTCATATATTTGAAGAACTGAGATGAGGAAATAGGCTGGTTACATATTGTTTCAAAAGGTAGGATTAGGGCCAAAACAAATGAATTACTGGGGAGGTATGCTTTGGATTACTGTAATAAAGTATTCTCTTTTAGATCTGTTTAACAAAGGAGAAGCTATCTTGGATGGCAGTCTTCTCCTCATTGTTGATACAGGGATTTAAATAGAGAGAGGCACAGTGTTCAGCATAGCAGGTGTTCAATAGGTGTTGAACAAATATTAGAGTGAATGAATACTGTCTATAATGGTTAATTATAAAAATAATGGCTCATACTTATTGAACATGTATCTTGTGTCAGGCATGTTCTAAGCACAGTGTATATAATATCTCATTTAATCTTTATAATAACATTATCAGTAGGGTGGCAGAAACTACTAATTGTCCCCAAAAATCTGTTCTCATTTTTCTCAGTAATAGAACCTCTGAATTTTAGCCAAGCATATGGCCATCCCTCTATCGGCCTCACTATTAGCTAGATGAAGTCATGTCACTAAGTTATTACTAATTAGAAATAAGCAGAAGTGGTTTGCTATTTCTGGGAAGTCTTTGAACAGAAAGGTGTGCCTTTCTCCTCCCCCTTTCTCCTTTCTGCTGGCCAGAGGGAAGGCATGATGACTGGAGCTGAAGCAGCCATATTAGACCATGAGGTAAACATAAGAATGGATACCTTTCATAGTAAAGAAATAAGATAGAAGCATGGGTGCTTGTTCCCTGGATTTGGGGGAAAGAAAAAGAAATTTTATGTTGTTTAAGCAACTACTATTTTAGGTTTTCTGTCACTTACATCCAAACTTTTTCCTAACTAATAAAGGTAAATACTATTATCACTCCCATTTTATGGATTATGCTCAGAGTATTTGAATGGCTTATCTAAAAGTAGAGATGTAATATAACAAGGAACCTGTAGAGAGAATTCCTGCATTGGAGGGAAAGTTATATTCACTAATTGGCAATATGTCTCTACTTTTATGTTTCTAGGCCAAATGAAATCCTTTGTGTCATAAAGAACAGTTAAATGAGAAAAATATTAAATACAAGCCCATTGTTTTTTATGATTGTAAATGTCAGAAGGAGGTGGGATTTAACACCACCACCAACAACAAAAACTATCAGACAACTATCAATTATTTATTAAGCACCTGTTACACTCCAAGTTCAGAAGTAAGGTAGTTGTGGACCAGGAGATCAGTAAAGTTCTGATGGAGGGGGATTTAACCTGGAACTTTACAGAGAGGTAGCAATTACTTGTATCCATAACCAAAAAAGAGACCTTGGGTAAAAGGAACACCATAAAGGAAGATAAAGAAGTAGGAAAATACAATGCATAACTATGAATTTATCTGAAGTTCTTAGGAGAACATTTAATTCAATCAAAGAAAGTGAAAGTTGTAATTTCACCATCATGGGAAGAAATACTAGGGCAACTGTCAAAGCTGGTAACAGGATGTAATAGTCCTATTTCATCTTTAAACTTAAAGGATTTTAGAGATTCACTTATAGTATCATGTATATGACAGATAAACAACCATGCCACAGTTATTCACTTATGCATTCTCTTCCCCAAAGACCACTCTGCAGAGATTAAAGAAAATATTTTGCCTACATAACCCTTCCTCCCTTTCTCCCTTCTACAGGCACACCCACACGCAAACCCTACATGATGAGTCAGTCTTCACTCTTTCTTCTCCACTGAATGTTTGCTGCTCCACTCCCTCCTGACCTCCTTTCTCTGAACTATTATGATGGAAACCCCATAACTTACAAAGAAACAAAGCTTTTAAAACATTCCCCAAAGGCACTTGTGTACTAATCTGGGTCCTTTTCCAAAACCCCACAGACTTAACCCATTGTGACTTCCACTCCCTTTATCAGAAAGGTTTCAAAGTCTGTGATGCTAGACTGTTGACACAGAGAACCCAGAGATACCCTAATCTTTATACTCTGTGTATATTAAATAGGAGTTAAACGATAGGTAGATGCCAAAGTTATACAAATATTTTTGAACTAATATATTGATAAGGTTGCTAATATAGTAAAGTGGAGGATCACAAAAGAAGTTTGCTCATAACATGTTAATTCTCAATTATAAAACTCGCAAAGAATGGAAATCCTCACTGTAAACACGGTCTCCGATCAGCCTGCAAATCACCCCTCTCACTCTATTGCTCTCCCAGAAATGTGGAGTCATAGACATTATTAGAACTTTAATCCAAGAGTGGAGGCAGATAGGATTGCAGTGTTGTGACACTCACAGGACTCCCTCTCCTTTGCTGAAGTACAATCACATCAAGAAATTCTGGAGTTATGCGTAGGTACACACATGCACATGCACACACATACACACACACAAAGATGCATGTTTTTGGTAAGAGAGATGAGAAGGGAGAAAAGTGAGCAGCAGAAGATGGTATTAGAATCCTCCATGATTTAGTCCCAGTCTATTTTTTCCAGCTCCATCACTGACACATACCCCCAAGGAGAAGATATCCTGTCACACTGGTCTTTTTCCTATGTATTGAACCAGCCTAGCATTAATGCCTCTGTGCATTTCCCTTCCCACTGTTTTCTCTCTCTGCTAAGACTCCTTCACCCAGCTTAAATGGCACCTCCCCTCTGTAGCCCTACCTGAAACCCACTTGACAGCATTAATTGCTCTTATCTGTTTCCCACAGTTCTTACTACACTTCACCAGTACAACATATCATGAAACACTACACTGTAGCAATTGATTATATAGGAACCCTGCATGGATTGAAAGCTTGTGAAGAACAGAGACCTTGCATCTTTAAACTTAAGGAGGTTTATAGATACTCTGCACCCTACATACCTGGTACAGTATCAAGGTATATAGCCTCAATCGACATTTTATTCTCTCCTTTTCCATGGCTCTTTGAGCCCAATCCTTGTTCATTAAGACCTGGATCCTTAAGAACTTTCAGTCTCCTAAGTTCCCAACCTCCTCCTGTTTCACTCCATCCCATATGATTTTCAGAAAAATATTCCCCATCACTTCTTGGACTTTGGCTAGGTTCAAGCACAGAAAAACATTCCCCAAACATTATTTTAATCATATCATTCCTTGAGAAAAAACCTACCCTAATCCTTTTTTTAAAAAAGATTTTATTTATTTTTTAAAATCTTATTTATTTTTGAGAGAGAGAGAGAGATCACAAGCCGGGGGAAGGGTAGAGGAAGAAGCAGACTCCCCACTGAGCAGGGAGCCCAATGTAGGACTCAATCCCAGGACCCCAGGATTATGACCTGAGCCAAAGGCAGACACTTAACTGACTGAGCCACCCAGGCACCCCAACACACCTTACCCTAATCCTTAAGAATATCATCAATTAAAAAAAATTCCTATTCCCATAGCAACAATGTCCACAATAGCCAAAATATGGAAAGAGCCCATCAACAGCTGAATGGATAAAGATGATGTGGTATATCACCCCATATATATATACTATATATACATATATATACCACATATATATATACTATATGATGGACTATTACCCAGTCATCAAAAAGAATGAAATCTTGCCATTTGCAACAATGTAGATGGAACTAGACAGTATTATGCTAAGTGAAATAAGGCAGTCAGAGAAAGACAAATACCATATGATTTCACTCATATGTGGAATTTAAGAAACAAAGCAGATGAACATAGTGGAAGGGAAGGAAAATTAAAATACGATAAAAACAGAGAGAGAGGCAAACCATAAGAGACTTTTAACTATAGAAACAAACTGAGGCTTGCTGGAGGGAAGGTGGGTGGGGGATGGGGTAACTGGATGATGAGCATTATGGAGGGCACTTGATGTAATGAGCACTGGGTGTTCTATGCAACTGATGAATCACTAAATTCTACCCCTGAAACTAATAATACACTATATGTTGACTAAATTGAATTTAAATAAAAAATTAAAAAAAATAAAAATCAAGAAAAAAAGTATTTGAAATGAACGAAGTTGTTAATATCGGAATTTGCTAAAGCAATATATACATACATACAAATCAATGACCTCTTCTTCCATCTTAAGAAACTTGAGAAAGAACAAATGAAATGTGAAGTAAGAGAAGAAAGGAAATAAATGATATAGAGAGATTGAAATGAAAACAATAGAGAACATCAATAAAATAAAAAGCTGGTTCTTTGACAAGATCAATGAACTTGATAAAACTTCTGCTAGAAAGAACAGGAAGAAAGAGAGAAGTCACAGATGATCAATATTCAGGAATGAGAAAAGTGATATCACTTAGATTTTATAGATAATAAAAGGACAATAAAGGAATGTTATGAACATTATACCCCAAAATTTTACCACTCAGATGAAATAGACAAATTCCTTGAAAGTCACAAACTATGAAAATTTATTCAAGAAGAAACAGACAGGGATGCCTGGGTGGCTCAGTCCATTAGCATCTGCCTTTGGCTTAGGTCATGATTCTAGGATCCTGGGATAGAGTCCTGCATCGGGCTCGTTGCTCAGCGGGAAGCCTGCTTTTCCCTCTGCCTACTGCTCACTCTCTGATAAATAAAGTCTTTAAAAAAAAAAAAAAAAGAAGAAACAAACTGAATAGCTCTTAATTTATTGAAGAAATTGAATTTGCAGTTCAAATCTTGCCTAAAAAAAAAAAAACCCCAAACAACAAAATTCCAGGCCAAGATGGTTTCACTGGTGAATTTTACCAAACATTTAAAGAAAATATAATACCATTTCTACCCAAACTCTTCCAGAAAACTGAAGAGGAGGAAATACTTTCCAACTCATTCTGTGAGGGCAAATCTCTGCCCTGAGATCAAAAGTAGACAAAGACATTACACACACACACAAAATATAGACCAATGTCCCTCATGAGCATAGGCATAAAAATTTTAAAGAAATATGTATAAATTAACTGTACCAATATATAAAAAGGTTAATACATCAGTACCAAGTGGGGTTTAATCCCTAGAATGAAAGTTTGGTTTAACATTCAAAAATCAATGTAAATTATCATATTAATAAACTAAAAAAAAGAAAAAAATTCCTGCAGGGGCTTTGGTAATGTAAATTAATTTATCAATTTGGACAGAAATAATATTTTAACAATACTGAAGTTTCTAATCCATAAACATGGCATAGCTAGCTAACACTAGAGCTCTTTCTCTTTCTCCCCACATATGTGTGTGTGTGTGTATATATATATATGAAAAACATATGTATGGACATGCATACCCACATCTATGTATATATACATATATCTCTTTGCCATTTGCTATTTTATTGTGATTTAAAAGCTTTGTATAAAAACAATATCTGATATCCTCAGAGCTAATATTTAAGTTGAAATACCTTTATATTAAAACTGCCATGGACATCTAATAGTATTTTTAAAACAAAATACTGGGAACAAAATATGCCCTAGAATTAAACTGGCTTTAAACTGTGTTTAGGTAAATTAACTCCTGCACGTTTCTTGTTTTTATTAATATGACATATTGTGTGATAGCTGGGCCTAGCAGTTGTCTCAGTTATGAGTGATATTTACATCAGAGCAAAATTTAAAAAAGAAGACTCTGTAGATCCTGGGGGGATGGGGAGCCCTTCTTGACTATTTTTTGCATGTCATGGATAAAAGAGCTGCTGCATGGCCAGGCTGTTTTTACAATGTGTGTGCTGCTTATGGAATGTCACGCAGATGAACTGCGTTTGCTCACAGGAGGCAGAGGACAGTGGGTGAGTAAATTGTGTAGGCTGTGTAGAAGTGGTAGCAGAGTCAACCACATAGCTCTGTGGAGCCTACACAGGAAGATCAAGTCATGCATGGTATTGTCTGAATATGAACTCTTAATAAATTATTAAAACAAAGTATTATCTCAGGGTCCCTCAACAACCTTTGGTTCACCTGGAACCTTTCAGAAGGTGCTGAAGAGCTACCAAGGCAGTTAGACCAGGGAAGCGCAGAGAAGAGAATCTGACATTTGTTGCCACTTTGTTCCACAACGAATTTGTTGCTTTTAAAGTGATGGCTGAGAGGCTGAGACATCGATAACTGGTTTATTATAAACGTGTAACTCAGGAACAGCCAGATGGAAGAGATGCGTAGGGTAAGATATGGGAAAATAACAAGTAGCATCCATGCCCTCTCCAAGCACACCACCCTCCCCAAATCTCCACATGTTCACCAACCTGGGAGCTCCATATATATTCTCTTTAATTTATCTCAGTAGTATTTTGTATTTATCTATACAGAGGTCTTGTACATTTTTTGTTAAATTTGTCCCTATGTTAGTGTTGCTATTATAAACAGAATTATTTTAGGTTTCAGTTTCCAGTTGTTTGCTGCTAGTATGCAGAAATACAATTAATTATTGTGTCTAGACAATATAACTTATACCCTTGCTAAATTCAATTATTACTTGCGTAGATAATTTGTAGATGACTTAGAATTTTCTACACAGATATCCATGTCATTTTCATATAAAGAAAGTTTTACTTATTTCTTTCCAAAATGCATACCTTTTATTCTTGCCTTATTGCACTGGAGAGGATCTCCAATTATGATACCAAATTAAGTATGAAGACCATATACCCTTGCCTTTTTCTAAGTCTTTGAGGGAGAATATTCAATACATCACTATTTAATATGATGTTAGCTGTGTCTTATAAATGCCCTTTATTAAACTCAGGATGTTCCCTTGCATCCCTTGTTTGCTGGAAGTTTTTATCAAAAAGAGTTTTGCCCAGTAATTTTTCTCCATTTATTAAGATGACTGTATGATTTTTCTTCTTGGTAAATTATATCGATTGATTTTCAAGTATTGAAACAATCTTACAAATTCATGGAAAATGGAAAGGACCTAGAGTAGCAAAATAGTTAAAGGGAGAACAAGTTGGAGGACTTACACAATCTAATTCAACATACTACAAAGCCACAATAATCTGAACAGTGTGTTACTGGCATAAGGACAGAAATTTAGATCAATGGAATAGAATATCCAGAAATACACCTATACATATACAGTCAATTGGCTTTTAAACAAAGATAGAAGTAATCCAGTGGGAAAATGATAGTCAATAAATGGTACTGGATCCAAATAGAAAAATAATGAACATCAACCCCTATATCATACCATACACAGTAATTAATTCAATACAGATTATAAAGTTAAAACTAAAACCTAAAACTGTAAAACATCTAGAAGAAAACAGGAAAAATCTCCATGACTTTGGATACAGAAAAATTTCTTAGGACACAAAAAGCACTAACCACAAAGGGAAAAAAAAGGTAAAATGGACTTAATCAAAATTTTTAAAAATTTAAAACTTCTGCTCTAGAAAGAAAGAAAGAAAGAAAGAAAGAAAGAAAGAAAGACCGACCGACCACAGATTGGGAGAAAATATTCACAAAACAAACATGCGAAAAAGTTCCTGTATCTAGAATATACATAAAACTCTTATAACTCAGTAATAAGCAGTTAACAACACAAGTTTTTTGAAATAGGCAAGAGACTTGAACAGATACTTCATAAAATAACATATGAATAGCCTATAAGCAAATTGTGACAGATCAACAAAATTTCTGTATGAAATAAATGTGAAGTTCAATCCCTTCCTCACACCACACAGAAAAGTTAACTCAAAATGGATCACAAAGCAGATCCTAAATGTAAAAGCTAAAATTATAAAACTTCTAATAGGAAACATAGGAGAAAATTTTTACATCCACTGGAGGAAGCAGAAATTTCTTAGACTGAACACAAAAGCACAAACCACAAAATAAAAAAACAATAGATAAATTGCAACACAATTAAAAACATCTGCTCTTCAAAAAACAAGCCATTATTGTATGGTAGAGATATTTGTAAGATAAATATCTAATAAAGGATCTGCATCCAGAATACATAAAAAATACCTACAACTCAATAAGTAGACAAATAACAGTATTTTTAAAAATGCACAAAAGTTTGAATAAGCACCTTACAAAAGAATACAAATGACCTACAAGCACATGAAAAGATGTCCAATGTTATTAGTCATCAGGGAAACATCAATTAAGATCACAATGAGATAGAACTTCATACCCACTAGAATAGCTAACATTAAAATGACTGGCCATACCAAAGTTGGTGCAAACTTGGAGAAACTGGAATATTGTGGTGGGAATACAAATTGGTACAGTGAAAAGTTTGACAGCTTCTTATAAAGTTAAATATACATTTACCAGATGACCCAAAAATTCCACTGGTAGAAGAAAAATAAAAGCATACATCCACAAATAGACTTGTATGCAAATATCTTTAGCAGCTTTATTCATGACGGCCCAAACTGTTGGAAACGACCCAAAAGTCTATCAACAGATAAATAAACCACCTGTGGCATATTCATGCAATCAAAGAACTGCTCAGCAATAAAAGGAATGATCTCCTGATTATGTAACATATGTGGATGAATCTTAAAAACATTAGGTTGTGTGAAAGAAGCCAGGCACTGAATGATTGCATTTATTTGAAGTTTTAGACCTGTGCTAATGTAGTAGCTTCTAGCCATATGTGGCCATTTAAGTTTAAGTAAAAAAATTAATTTAAATTAAGTATAATTAAACATTCAGCTCCCAAGCTGCACTAGCCACATTTCACGTGCTCAACAGTCATATGTGGCTCATGGCAACTGTATAAAACAGCACAGATTAAGACTACAAAATGGCACAAAGAGGTAGTATACACAATATACACTTCCCCAACTGTATACTTTCCCCTCCATTAGCTTTTCAAGTGGACTACAGGCTGCATTTCAATCCCACTTGTGCCCTTGGCCAGGCACCTCCAAGCACTGAACAACCTGCTCAACCGTACAATATGGTGTTGACATAACACCAGGGCTGTGGAATCATTCGATCTGAGTTTGGATCCATCTCCATTTAACTTTGCTAAGGCTTAGTTTTTATATCTGTAACATGGCGGGGGGAATAATAGTTTCTCTTATAACCTTCACAATAACCCTTTGAAGTGGTAATCCCTCAAAAAATAATACCCTCTATTCTTATTATCATATCCAGAGTCATCACATACTCCTTCCTGATGTAGAACCATGTTTATTTCTTTTAAATCACCTCCCAGGACTATAAAAATAAAGGCTCAATAAATACTTGCTAATGATAGTTCTCTGTAGAATACTATTTTTATGTTAGTAGGTGGTGATTTTTTATCGCATCCAGTGCAAGCAGCTGAATTATTTAAGTTGAGCTCTACGAGTTTACTGGGTGTCAGCACATACGTGCAAGGGACTACTTGACTTCACAAGAAGAGAAAGGCACAATCCCTGCCCACAGGAAAATCATTCACTGTTACAGAACCATAAAGAAAAAACTTAGGATATGAGTTAATATCATAAAATCCTGAATAATCCAGGCAGGCAGTTAAAAAGTGAGAGAATCATTCAACAGTGTGTGTACTCATTGTGTAACTGATAAAAAGTGAAGATAAGAGATGGCAGAAATCAGCATGCACTCAAGTCTTATCAGCAAAGACTTCCCAGAGAATGTCATAGTCTTTAAAAGAGGACTCTAGCCTGGGAAATGAAGCCAGGGAGAAAATGGATGTGAGAAGGAGTTTGGGCCATGTCTTGGAGATGGGATGGGAGGTTGTAGGTTGACTGGCATGTGGAGGTTACCCTGTCCTCACTAAGCATAATGGCAGCAGAGGCAGTAGAACCATCCTGGATAGATGCTGAAAAGTTCTCATATCAGGTCAAGGCAGACATTTTGGAAGCCTTACAGTGAAAGGGAAGAGAAAACTGGGAAGAACCCAGAGCTGCTTCCTTGAAGCCCTTGTATTACCTATCCTATGCATTACAAATAAAACAGGCTTCCCCAAACAGCGAACTGCCACCATTCAGCTGGGATACCTATAGCTCATAATATAAGCAATTTTTAATAGTTTGTAATATCAACACACCCATTCACCAAATTTTTTTTTCCCCAAACTGGTATTCTATAAGTCATTCCTCAATTAATGTAATTGTCTTTCCAAAGAATTAAAAATACATGTGATGAAAACTAACTCACTCTGGATGAGATAAACATAATAGAACTGCTCTACTACACTAACACATTCTCACATTACAGTCTCTCAGTAAAATGATCCTGATTTAATCAAAATAGGATATGATTCAGCTCCTGCAAACTCTTTTCTTCATGGCTGTGCTTCTTAATCTCCCTCCTACCTGGTTGCACCACATCTGATACCTAGCCTACATTTCATCATCTCATGGAGTAAAACATTTTCCAGACTAAATAACTCTCCAGTTTCACAGAAGCTCTCCCATAAAGCCCTAAAAGATGGAAAGCATTTTAAATCCACATACTTAATGCATAAGAAAACCATTTCTAGCCATTTTCTTCTTTATATTTGCATTATATTTAACACCATACCAATGAAGATCTTCAGAGGTCCTCTGGTCAACAAGCTTAAAAATAATTCCTGTTCCCTATGGATGCTCACCAATGACATCAAATTCTGGGTGAAAGCCCAAGCCAACAGCTGACAAACAGCTGATATTACTCTAATGGCTTGTTTTCAGTAGGGTTAAAAATGCAAATGGCCTCCTTAACACTCAAAGTTCATTTTAGCTGTGCCCCTGATTTATCACTAAGTAGTCTTCATCCAAAAGGGAGAAGAAATATTATTCATACTTTTTACCTAGTTGAAAAGAAAATGAAGCAAATAAGTTTTTTGGGTTTTGCTATTGTTGTTATTTAATTTTTTTAAGTCTGTAGGCCAATACCTTGGCACTTATGCTATTTTTCAGGGCAGTGTAACCCAAAGTACAGAGCTGTTTGCAGAGTCCACAATTTGAAGCAAGCAAGGTTGCTCTGACCTGCATTACCAGTTTTCAGGACATTCATGAGCCTCTAACAGGTGATGGAGGGCAGGGGGTATCCAGGGAGGGTGAGGATATGCAGGTGGAAGCAAGGAGCCATGAGATGGCCAATCTCAGGACCTGGATGGAATAGGCTCCTCAGTAAATCAATGATGTCATATGATACTTGGTAAGGTAGAGTTCATTTTTGTTACCACCATATCATTATTCCAAGTATCAGTTATGATTTTTATGATTTCCGGGGCTAAAAAAACAAAGCAAGTTTTGGCAAGACTGTTGGACCACATTCTATACTGTTTAACAAATAACATGTTGTATTTTTCTGATTATAAAAGTAAAAGATCTACTGTAGAAAATTTGAAAAAATTCTGATAAGCATAAAGTAGAAAACATGAGGTAAGGTCATTAGGTAAGTCCTAATTTTCTTATAACTTCCTTCCAGTTTTTCCCCATGAACATATACCTTTTACAGAACTGAAACTATATTCTCCATTTTTATCCTGCTTTTAGTATTTATATTGTCCAAAGGAATAATTTTGGGGCATAATGAAATCTATATAAACATCAACACTCCCTTTCCCAACATTCTAAATATTATTTTACAAAGGAGGAAATCATGGAAAATGCCCACCTGAAATCATGCCTAATCTCACCTGTTCGATATATTTGTAATACTGTCCTTGGAGTACATTAACTTCCAGATTGCTCCAATCTTTCTTGCAAGGGCTGGTCAACCAAAGGGTATGATTCATTCATTCACTTATTCAACAAAAAATTTTTGAGCACCTAACTATGTGCCAAATCCTATGCTAAGCACTAAGTACAAATGGTCCATAAAACTACTGATTCTAATTGAAATTTATCAAGGAGATATATGCTAGGTTCAGGTGATATTTTATTTAAACTAGGCCAAACAGAGCCAAGTTTGAAGGTGACCTAATAAAAACCAGACTCTCCAACCCACCGATTTGATACTCCCCTCAGCCAGAGTGGTCTGGTCTGCTGCTCCCTGAACCTACCTATTCACCCCCACTTTTGTGTCCTGGTCATCACTCCTGAACTCCCTCTACCTTCCTTTTTGCAGAGCCACATTCTATTCAGAAAGCTTCTCTGACCAATTACTATGATACACTCTCAAACTACTACTGCACCAGCCATCCAGAACATCTTTACACAACCTTAATTGCCCTTTTTCCAAAGTGGGGTGGTGGTAAGTATCTGGGACAGGTGCCAAAGCCTCATTTTCTTAATTATTTCCCACAACTAAGCACTACATGCATTAATATTAATCACCTAACCATTCCTCTCAGGAATTTCTCCACATGAACCCATCTCTGAAAGGATTTTTCAAGAAAAATATTTTACCCTATCAATTGCTGCAGGCGTATCTATATATTTCCTATCCTGACTAATAACGTTGATTGCTTTCCTACAGTGGGATGACAGCAAAAGACAAAACATTTTTGGAATAGCAAATTTTGATCCACTTTACCCATAACTCCTCAAGAAAATAGAACTACCCTGTGTAAAGCAGTCTCCTGGGTCACCTCATTACCTATGGGCCACATCAAGACCTGAGACCATCCATGCGAGGCCCCCATCTGAACATCTCGTGTCTTATTCAATCATCATAGCAACCCTGGTGAGGTGTGTACTAAGACCACAATTTCCAATTTAGAGATAAGAAAACAGGTTTAGAGATTAAGCAACTTGCCCAGAATTATTCAGCTAGCCACTGGGGAAGCAGATATTCAAATGCAGGTAGCTACTTCCCCACAACAAGCATTCTATGCCCTAGCTAATATTCTTCCTCACGTGTTTTTCCCATGAGGCTGAAACCAGTGATTCTCACATTTACGTCAGCATCATAATCATGTGGGGGACTTGGTACAAATATACAGGTTTGGATGAGATTCTGATTCAGGAAGGAGAGGGGAGATCTAAATTTCAACAGGCATTTCCCCTTCTTCTCCCCACCAACCGGGTGACCCTGGTGCCAGTTGTCTTCAGACTATATTAATGATACTGCATTAAACACGAGGAGGCTAAATTTACCGGGGGAGAGGCTTTTGTAAAATGGGATTCATTTCATTACCCAGGATCCACCAGGGCCTTAAAAAAGGTGGCAGGGAGTTCGTGCTGAAATGGTACAGAGTGTCAGTTTGGGAAGAAGAACTAGTTCTGGTGATGGATGGTATTGATGGCTGCACAAGAATGTGAACTGTACACTTAAAAAATGGTTAAAATGGCCAATTTTATGTTATGTATACTTTATAACAATTTAAAAAACAGGGCAGGATGCTAACCTCTTAGCTGCCTTGTAGAGGAGTTTGTCATACCCCTTTCCTGCTGATCTGGAAAGAGGCGAGGTTTACTCTTAAGGGATCCCTTGTGAAAGGGACCTAATGAGAGACAAATGGTGAAGAAATCTGGCCCCCAGGTGACCCCTCATCAGCTCTGGACTGGCTGTGCACACTCCAAGGCGAGCTGACAGGGCCCATGCTTGGTGAGAGTTCCTAGCGCATATTAGCATGGCTCATCCCCTTCCTGCCCACAGCTTGTCCCCGACATACTCATGGGGGTCCCTGGACATGGCAGAGAGAGGAGAGAGGTGCTCAAGGGACATCGGGGAGCAAGCTTGCTTCACGGCTTCAGCACTGGCTCCAGCCTGGGACTTTCAGCAAGTCACCCCACTTCCCTCAGACATCACCTAGCTGGCTCCTTCTCACCTTTCAGACTTCATCTCAAATGTCATCACCTCAGAAAGGCTTTGAAGCTCTAAAGCAGCCCTTCTCCCCTCCCACCCATTGCTTTCTGTCATATTACACTGCCTGATTGTCTTCTAAGCATTTACCACCACTGCAAATTATATGTATTACTTATTTGTATGCTAGTTACTTGTTGGCATCCTGCGACTAGGACCAGAGCTTCCTGAGAGCTGCAAAAGTAGTTTTGTCTACTGCCATGTTCCCAAAGCAGAGACATAGTAGGAACTCAATAAATATTTGTAGAATAAATAAATGAATCAGCCTCTTTTGTTAAATTATGTATAAATTGTTTCCTTCTACCTCCCAAGATGATTTATAGGAAATCAGCTGTGGCCAAGGTGCTTGGTAAAAGGAAAGACTCCACATGCTAGGTGGGGTTATTGTGGGGGGTGGGGGGAGGGCACTTCATGACGCCTTGAGCACCTCAAGGAGCCTCCTCTGTGACCCTGACACGTTATATGGCTCCTCCTTACTCCCCGCACTCATCCTAGGCAGAGACTTGTCTGGAATCTAAAAACGATGACGCTCCACCCTGCAAACCGTCCAAATATAATGCAACACAATTTACTATAAGGCAAGCCCTCTCAGTGAGTTTTCTCACTAATGAGGCATTATTTCTCAAATAACAAGATGTGACTTAGGAAGTTAGGAATCTGTCAGGTGGGCAAACCTAGAAGAACCACAAAGATAGTCCCTGCCCCAGGTCATTTGAGTTCAACAAGCATAAACTGAGTGCGCAGTATATTCCACGTCCTGGGCTCAGACCCGGGGGCAGAGAGGTGACTCAGACTGCCATACTGGAGTGGGAGACACAGATACTAAATGAAAAACTCAAGGTCAATGAGGTGTATATGACATTGGAGGGGTGTGTGTGTGTGTGTGTGTGTGTGTGTGTGTGTGTGTCGGGGAAGGCTTTCTAGAATGACTGACGCCTAAACTGAATTTAAAGTACAGAGGAAAGACGGGAGGGGAAGAGTGAGCAGCCCAAGGTAAGGCACAGAACAGGAAGACCATGTGTTGCGTTTAGGAAGCTCCAAGTAGTGAAAGCATTAGGTATTTACTGCCGGGGTGTCCAGGGTGCCAGGGGACAGGTGGGGGTCAGAAGTGGAAAAGGAGGCTGGGACATGTACCCAAAGAAGTGGGTAGCGATCATCTTCCTGCAGGTAGCAGATCAGAGCTACATTGCAGACATATGTCTGAGGGAGCCGTGTGGAGATGAGCCCACTCATTGGTCTAGCAGCCCCAAGGGTCAGTTCGGCTTGCCTTGGAGTAGAAACAGGTGAAATGAAAAAGATCCCCCAGTCTTCACTGTGCTGAGGACTCGAGTTGGGAGGGGCTTGGCTTGGGGAATTGGAGAGATCCCAAGAAATTTCCCAGCCAGACTCGTCACACATGCTAGAGGACACGACTGCCTGTGAAGCCCGGCTCTTGGCAGTCTTGCCTTGGGATGGTGCTTCCTGACAGCCTGGCAGAGACGCCCAGCTGCTGAGTCGGTCCTGAACAGAGGGAAGAGGAGAAGAAGAACCAGCATGATTCCCTGCATTGTAGCCCAAAGTGGACCCTCCTCTGAGTCCTGAGTGAAGGTAGCAAAAATGAAGAGAAAGAAAATAAGGGCCCTGGTGTTTTTGCATAAAACACTTATGCCCCAAATCTGCTCACTAGATGTGGTATGATTCAGAGCATCGAAGACAAGAAAACCAGAAAAAGAGAGGGAGGGAGAAGGAAGAGAATGGGTGGGTTGGGATAAAGGAGGTCAGAAGGGGGTTCTTCTTCCTTTCCTTTCCCTGCTGTCCTTACACTGGAGCTGCCTCAGGCCCCTGCACTTGAGAGAAAAGGAAACAACGAATCGGTTTCTCACAGGGGGATATATTTTCAGAAGCTCCCAAGTGGGAATTTAAAACTTTATATATTCATTTTGATAATATTTGTAAAAAGAAAAACGTTCTCAAACCCAACCTACCCCTCCCCAAATCAATCACTCCAACTTTGGTTTGGGGAGAGAGGTGAAAGTCCTCATCTCATTAGCATGGGTTCATCCTTTCCCTTTCTCCCCACTACTTCCAGCTCCTTCAGCTTAAGGCACCGAGAAGGCCCTGGCACAGCTGAACACAGCAAGTGGCTGAGTCTGACAAAGAAATTCTCCATCATAAGGTTAATAGCATATTCATAGTTGACCCTGGAGGATGTGCTTCTCATTGACTCCAACAGCTTGCAAACCCCTGGCTTACTATGGACCAACATATCCTAGTATCTACTGGGCAGTCTCCTACACAGTACAAGCAATCAGTGTCTGCAGGACAGACGGATGCAAAAGTTGGAAACATGGCATATTCCATCAATAAGGGAATGATTAAATACAACATAGTACATTCGTACCCAGGAAAACAGATTTTGCTGTTTTTATGACTCAGATCTAGATAAATTTACCTGGAAAGAGTTTCAAAGCATATTGTTTCATTTTTAAAAGTAAAAATTGGGGCACCCGGATGGCTCAGTTGGTTACGTGTCTGACTCTTGATTTTGGCTCCGGTTGTGATCTCACGGTTGTGGGATCAAGACCCGCGTCGGGCGCCTCTGCTTGGGATGCTCTCTCTCTCCCTCTACCCCTCCCCCTACTCTCTCTCTGTCTCTCTCAAATGGATAAATATATCTTTAAAAATTAATAAATTAGAATACTTTTAAGAAAAATAAAGTAAAAATTAAAGAATAAAACATTTTATGAGCTCACTTATATAAAACAAAACAAAACCACACACACAAAAACAAAGACATATCTTTATGTGTATGTGTGTGTATGTATAAATGCATAAAAAAAAAGTTTGTAAGAACACCCACTGAACTTGTAACAGTGATTGCTTCTGAAAAAGAAAGTAAAGTTGGACAAGGGTTAATGTTAATGGGGGCTTTTACTTTATCTGTGTTTACACAATGTTTATATTCTTTCCAATCAAGAATGTATTACTTGTATAATTAAAAATGAGTAATAATATACAAATCAAAAATACAATTTTTTAAATCTGAAATTATTGTATGTGATTTTTTTTCCATCCTGTAAAACTTTGCTTGAATGAGTTAAAGAGCCTGAGGAAGGCAGTAGAACTAGTTCCCACTTGGGCAAGGGTTTGTTTATCCTGCTTATCTCAAGTTAGAGCCAACAACGCTAATGATTCTGAATAGCACTGGCCACTCCTTGGCCATCCCATTCCCTCCCACCCACGACTTCAACTATCACCTCCGTGTGGATGACTCCCAAACGCCTCTTTCCAGACACAGCCTCTCTCTCCCACAAGCTACAGTCCTGACTTTCCAACTTCCTGTTGGGTAGAGCCAACACCCCATGTACAAAACCAGACTCCTGCCCTCCTCCTCTCCCTAATTCAATTCTTTTGCCTAACTTCCTCCTTCCTATTAACTGGAACCTTCTTTTTCCCAGGAACCAAGAAAGGAAGCTTCCCATTCATCTCTAGCCCTCTTTATCCACATATTCACCCAGTTAACTGCAACATTCTAGTGATTTTTCAAAAAAGTTCTTCCCAACTGTTAACTCCTTTCTGTTGTCACTGACACCACCCCAGTTCAGTCAGGTCCTTTCCATCCATGACCTGGACTGTGGAATCACCTTCCAAGTGGTACCCTTGCTCCTGACTGCTTTGATCCACCTGCTAGATGCCTGACTTCCCATGTCAGCCTGTTGAGGTCATTTTGAGCCTCCATTCCATCACCTACTGTGTCAGCTATTCCAACGCTAAATCATCTGCAAATTTAGGAAATCAGGCTTCATTTAAGTATCTGACAAAAACGTTAGGCTGGGCTGAGCCAAAGACAAGCCTCTGTACCACAGATCTCTTTCCAAGGGAACCCAGAGCTTATCACTGGAGGAAAGAAAGTAACTTTAAAACAAACAAATCAGTGTCACTCTTCAAATACCATCTCACTTATACCTTACAACAATTCCTGATACAAGGTATTATTGTCCTAATTTTAGAGGTTTTATTTTTCTTGAAGGATTTTATTTATTTATTTGAGAGAGCATGAGCGGGGGAGCGGGGGAGCGGGGGAGCGGGGGCCCGGGCAGGGACAGAGGGAAAAGCAGGCTCCCTGCTGGGGAGGGAGCTCAATGCAAAGCTTGATCCTAGCACCCGGGGATCATGACCTGAGCCAAAGGCAGACACCGACTGAGCCACCCAGGCACCCCCTAATTTTAGAGGTTTTAAAACTAAGGTGTGAAAAGCCTCAGAGCTATTAAGTGGTAGAGTTCTGATCTGAACCCATGTCTGTTGATTCCAGAGCTCATGGCTTTTCCACCACACAGTTGGAAACTTTCATGGATCCTCACCTTCTAAAAGACAAGACACACACCCCTTAACCTGCATTAAAGGCCTCCAACATTCTAGCTTCAAACCTAACTTTATAACAGTATAGAGTATGCACCTGTCAAACAGAGTAATAATGCTTCATGTGCTTTATTTCATTTAATCCACTACAAATCTAGGTAGGTACTATGATTATGTTCATTTTACGGATTTAGAAAATGATGTAAAGTGAAATTAAAAGTAGCTTGTTCTATAAATCAAAAATTATCTCAAAATAAAATTTAAAAAATATCAACATTACCCAGCTAGTAAACAGCAAAGCTGGATTTAGAACTGAGTTCTGCCTAGCCAGGGAAATATTTAGAAGGCAGAATGGACAGGAAATTCAATTAATATAGTCAGTCAATCAACATTTGTCACTGGCTCAATATTATGCTGAGGCTGGAGATAAGAGAAGTGAACACTGACAGCAGTCCCCGTCCCTGGCTTCACGGAGCATATGCTTTATTGGGAAAGACAGACACTGAAATGGGAAGGAGAAGCCCCCAGTGCTACGAGACCATGGACTCAGAAGGGATAGCCTTGGAGAGTTAAGGTTTCTGGTCTCCGTAAATGGGTCGATAAGGGTTCTAGTCACTGCAATAAGGAATACAGGAGAAATAGGTTTGGGAAAAGACTGAGTCCAATTTGAGACACGAGTTTTGGGAAGATGTCACGCAGGCAGTTGGATATGCAGGTCTGGAGCTCAAGAGTGAGGAGTGGGCCACAAAAAGATCTGGAGCCACTGATGTAAAGGTGAAACTCAACTCATGGAGGTCGATTTACCCTAAGGAACCCCAACATTTATGCAGAGCAAACAAGAAGAAAGAAGGCCTCAAAGGAAACCCTGCCCACCTGGCCATGCTCTCCTGTGAACAGACCTTCTGAGACTGCTTCACCTCTTCCCAAGCAGGAACACCTTTCCATTCTTTCTATCAAGCCATACCCTGCCTCGGTCAAGCCCCAGAAAACTCCAACCCAGAGCCCCCTCTCCTGGACTCATGCCATTTAACAAATGGCCAGAGACAGCCATTTCTTTGCAAGGACACTGAAAATTTCAAGTATTTGTGTCCTGTCTCCCTAACTGGACTGAAAGATCTTTGATGGCAAAATCCTGGGTATAAAATTAGGAATACAGTCAACATTCTCTTTACAGAACCAACCAATAGCAGTCTATCTCAAAAAGTAAATTTACTTTTTGTAAATTCTCTTTACAGAACCAACCAATAGCAGTCTACTTCAAAAAGTAAAAAGCAAAAATAAATCAATAGCCGAGCATTTACGTAAACTAGATACTCCAGAAGGACCTGACTGTCTTCCTCAATACAACAGCAACCAATATCCTGGGCATTCTCCCAAGCTTTCCCCTGAGCCTCTGCACTGAACAGAACTAGTCACAAGGTGACTATTTGCTGCTTCTTCTTACGCATTCTCGTCTATTCCTTGGAATGGGCCACGTTCTTTATCTTGGCAGCCTTTGCTTCCAGAATTCTTCAAGTTGAAAAGAAATGTCTTCAAAAGGGAAGACATGAGGATGAAAATGTTTTGCTCGAGAAAACACCAAGTAGCAGCATGAGATTCCCATGAATTGAGCCATATTTTTAACCAAGCCCCTTTGACAAAATATTGTCTTATTTTATGACTTGTAAATAATTCCTCAGTCATGATGTTTTATACTACCTTTCCATAAATAAATAAATGAGATAGAGTGAAAGGGAGAGAGTTAGTAACATCTTGTTTCACAAATCACAGAAATTGTTGGGTTCTTACCTGCATTACTGCCTGGCTCAGCAAGCGCAGGGAGGCAGTGGCTGTGGGGGTCTTGCTCATCCCACCAGCCCATGCAGTGCCTGACACACTGGAGTCACTCAAAATGACCTCAGCATGTATGAGCGACAAATGGATGAGAAAAGAAGGTTGTGAAAAAACAAAATTGTAGAAAAAAATGAAGAGACAGGGAATGAAGGGTGACATGTAAGTAGCAAGAGCGTGAAGAAGGCAAAGGTGAAGAGACAACCAACCATCTCCTACACCTGAGGTTCAGATTCTCCTCAGCTTCTCCACAAAGACACCCACATAGCAGCTACATTTTGGGGTCAGCTTCTCAATCCTGTACCTGACAAATGCACATGTATAGTATTCACCATTTAATATTTTTAAGTTTTGTAACTGCCTTCTTTCTTCCTTTTTATGTGCCTTAGGAACACTTTTTTTAAAAAACAGATTTTATTTATTTAGTTGAGAGAGGAAAAGTGTGCAGGAGTGCAGGAAGGGGCAGAGGGAGAGGGAGAAGCAGACTCTCCACTGAGAAAGGATCCCCATGCGGGGCTCAATATGGGGCTCGATCCCAGGACCTGAGATCATGACCTGAGCAGAAGGCAGACGCTTAACCGACTGAGCCACCCAGGTGCCCCAGGAACAATTTTTCTTAGCCTTTCACCTAAACTAAGCTTAGACACTGAATTTGACAACTACTAGGTTCTTAGGCAATGATGCAGCAGCTCATGCCTGTCCTGTGGGTTTGCTGATGTGTTACTTAACACCCCACTGCTCCAGAAAAGGAGGTCTGCATTCGGTGCCTGGAATCAGCTAATAGCAGAATTCCAATTCTGCCTACGTTATGAGAGACACAAAGAAGTAAGAGTGCTTCTTTGTGTTAAAAGTGTTAAAAAAAAAAAAACAAAACAAAGGTACTGACTGCATTTTCACGACACAGGAAGAGCCTCAGTTAACCAATCTCTGATATGCACTTTATCCTCCTCACTCTCTGCCACACAAACAGCATCTTCAGCTCCTCACCACATGGGAAGCTGCCCCTGTCACTCTCAGGAAGGCATGGGGGTCCCCTGGAATCCAATCTATGCATACTCAGGAGCAGCAAGCTAATTTTAACACCAGCCTATGATGACCAAGGCTAAAATAAAGCTAACTAAAAAAAATTCCAAAGTAAAATCTAAATGGGTTCCAGATTATTCTCTATCTTAGAGATATAATTCATTAACACCATGATAATAAACTGCCACAATGAGACTGCAAGTATGGTTTAATGATAGGAAATTTGTTAACATAATATAACACATTAGTAGTCAAATGTGGAAAAAAGCATAGAATCACTTCAAAGATTAACTTTTTGGCATGTGACATAAGTCAATTCTCTTTTATTTCTTTTTTAAATCTGTGAATATGAAACTACTTTCTTAAAGTGATTTAAACTTTTTAAAACCAAAAGACAACATTATATTTCTTAATGAATATGAAGAGCATTTCCATTAAAATCAGGATTAAATTAAAAGGTCTATTATCCTTATTCTTAGTTATTAATGTTCTGGAATTTTTGATTCAAAAGAGAAATAATCATTATTTGCAGATAATACAATTCTCTACCTAGAAAGCTGAAGAGAATTAGCTAAAAAATTAAGTTGATTAAATAAAAAAAAAAACATTTTTTAAAGATTTTATTTATTTATTTGTCAGAGAGAGAGAGAGAGCGCACGCGTGCACAGGCAGGGGGAATGACAGACAGAGGGAAAAGCAGGCTCCCCTCTGAGCAAGGAGCCCGACGTGGGACTTGATCCCAGGACTCTGGGATCATGACCTGAGCTGAAAGCAGACACTTAACACCAACTGAGCCACCCAGGTGTCTCAAAACACACAAAACATTTTTTAAATAAGAAAAATATGATTAATATGAAGGCTACTATAAAATTTAACTGAAAGACATAAAAACATTTGAAGAAACATTAAGAAACATTCTTATCAATGATAAAGAAGATGTGATGTATATATATGCACATACATATATATACACATACATACAGACCCACACATATACACACACAATGGAATATTACTAAGCCATAAAGAAGAATGAAATCTGGCCATCCAATATGGATGGAGCTAGAGGGTATTACGTGAAATAAAATAAATCTGATGGAGAAAGACAAATACCGTATGATTTCACTTATATGTGGAATCTAAAAAACAAATGAACAAACAAACAAAACAAACCCTTAAATACAGAGAACTGGTGGTTGCCAGAAGGGAGGTGGGTGGGTGGAAAATTACGGTATAGGGAATATAGTGAATAATATTGTAATTACGTTGTATGGTGACAGATGATGACTACACTTACTGTGGTGAGCACTGAGTAATGTATAGAATTGTCATGTCAGTATGTTGTACACCTGAAACTAATACAACATTGTATGTCAATTATACTTCAATAATAAATTTTTTAAAAGAAAAAGAAACAGAGGAGTATATAAAGACTAATACTATAAACACATTCATTCTTTCTGAATTAATATATAAGTTTATTATAATCCCAATCAGAATCTCAGTGGATTTTTGAGATCTGACACAATGTCTCAAAATTTAATTTACAAGAATAAGCAAAAAAATAATAATAAAGAAAATTTGAATAATTATGAGAGAGAACTGCCTCTATGTGATACAAATATACATTATAAAGCTAACATAACTAAAACACTGAGGTACTCAAGCATTTGCAGATAGATTATCTTAGTCCTAAAACTGACTTTAGAATATACAAGATGAGATTAGGAATTGTCTAGAATTATCCAATAAATATATTATTCAAGGAAATTATATAAGGAATATAAACATATATATGAGGAAATAAATATATTATTAAGGAAAATTAAGTATTTAGAAAACAGTTTAGGTCTTCAACTCATAATATGGACAAAAAACTGATTCCAAATGAAAAGCTGAATGTAACTAAAAGCCTGAAAATCTAAAAAATATAGTTAATCATAGAAAATAGATAAAAACTACAAATTTAAAGGCCATGGAAGTAATTACCAGGGAGGACACAGACCTATGGTCATACAGAAATTAAAATTTTCTATACATTAAAAAATATGCTAAACATTTCAAAAATATAATATTTCATTAATATTTTAGATAGTATCCCATAGCAGAGATAAGCACAATCTGCTTAATTATGATTAACAAAGTTAGGTGAAAACATATAAAACATGAAAACATGATCTCAACGGCGGGGTGGGGGGAAGAACAAGGACAAAAACCTAGAAAGCCATGAACCAAATGTTATTAATTACTCTAGATAGTGGAATTGTGCATGATTTTTGGACTTTTTCTTTATCGTACTTTTCTCTAGTTCTGAAATTATCCAAAATAAACGTGTATTATTTTGCAACCAGGAAATGCTAGTTGAGAAAAACAGCATCAAGTGACAAAGATAGGAAAATACTTGCAAAAATACAGAATGCAGGGATGTTACATTCTTAATTCATTAAGAAGTCTCACGTAAAAAGAAAAAAAAAAGACAAATGGAAAAAACTACTATTAAATAACCAAGAGAAAGCACAATGATGATATCTTACTTCTAGTAATCAAAGAAATGCACATTCAAACTATGAAATACCAAGTCTGGTATCTTTCACTGACATCCACTGGAAAAACCACTCTAGTATATCATTAGTAGAAGTGCAAACTGGTACAACCTTTTTGGAGAGCATTTTGGCAATATGTATCTGGAGTCTCTAAGAAACTTCTACACTTTCATCTGGTAATTCCACTTCTAGAGACTCTGTACTAAAGAAAGAATTAGAGATCTGGGCAATGGAGAGGTATTTAAATAGAAAAAAAATCAGGGATCAACAGCTAAATGTCCAGCATTAGAGTGATAAATAAGTCCTCCACAGGACCACACAATACAATGAGACCCAGCCACTGAAATCAAGGTTTGGAAACACTGAATGATGTGGAAACATCTTAATGATGGAATGTCAGACAAAGAATCCAGAATTTAAAACTGTGTATTATGTATCTACAGTATGGTCTTTTTTTTTTTTTTTAAGATTTTATTTATTTATTTGACAGAGAGAGACACAGCGAGAGAGGGAACACAAGCAGGGGGAGAGGGAGAAGCAGGCTTCCCGCCGAGCAGGGAGCCCGATGTGGGGCTCGATCCCAGGACCCCGGGATCATGACCTGAGCCGAAGGCAGACACTTAATGACTGAGCCACCCAGGCGCCCCTCTACAGTATGGTCTTAATCCTGTTTGAAACAAAGGTCTCAGTTTTGCCATTACCCAGCTAGGTGGCTTCGGTCAAATCTGAGTCTCTCAAGAGACAGTTCTTTCAACTTTAAAAGTGAGGGGGGACACTTGGACCCCTCCTTTCTAGCCCTCAATTCTCACTGTTGGATGACATAGCATATAATAAATAATTAATAAATCATAAATGGATATGTAATGTCTGCATTAATAAGTAAAAGATAAAATTTTAGTTGTTAAAATAAAATTGTTTGGATTAAAAATTTTCTCTTTTTTAACTAGTATCTTCCTAAATAGGTGACATATTTTAGGTGTGACTGCTTAGATAGTGATAATTCATTAGAATATACAGCATGGTTAGAAATGAGCACACTCTCTTATCCTCTGTAACTAATTTGATCTGGGCTTGGCCTGGCTGGGTCGGGAGCACACTTCACCTGTTGTCAGCCATCCCATGACTTGGCACTGGTGAGGCCCAGCCCCTTCTCAATCAGCAAAGGGTAGTCAAAATCCTAGATCCAAGAGATGTCATGGGAGAACCCACAGGGCTGGCTGACTGCTGTGTTGCACTGATGGCCCAGCAAAGTCACTTTTTGGAGTTCTTTTTGTAAATTTCTTTTTTTTTTTAAAGATTTTATTTTATTTATCTGAGACAGAGAGAATGAGAGACAGAGAGCATGAGAGGGAGGAGGGTCAGAGGGAGAAGCAGACTCCCTGCTGAGCAGGGAGCCCGATGCAGGACTCGATCCCGGGACCCTGGGATCATAACCTGAGCCGAAGGCAGATGCTTAACCAACTGAGCCACCAGGCGCCCTTTCTTTTTGTAAATTTCTTTTTTAAAGATTTTATTTTATTTATTTGAGAGAGAGAGAATGAGAGACAGAGAGCATGAGAGGGAGGAGGGTCAGAGGGAGAAGCAGACCCCCTGCTGAGCAGGGAGCCCGATGCGGGACCCTGGGATCATAACCTGAGCCGAAGGCAGACGCTTAACGACTGAGCCACCCAGGTGCCCCACTCCTACAGTACCTTACAGCAGTGTAGTAACGTGCCTTTTGGCTAAACTGCTTTTTTTTTTTTTAAGATTTTATTTATTTATTTGAGACAGAATGAGAGAGAGAGAGAGCGAGCACATGAGAGGGGGGAGGGTCAGAGGGAGAAGCAGACTCCCCGCCGAGCAGGGAGCCCGATGCGGGACTCGATCCAGGGACTCCAGGATCATGACCTGAGCCGAAGGCAGTCGCTTAACCAACTGAGCCACGCAGGCGTCCTTTCTTTTTGTAAATTTCTATAGCTTCTATGTATAATAGCTCAAGAAGTTCTTACCTTCTTCTGTTACGTTCAAATATTAATTGAGCATATTTCTTTCACCACTGCCTGGAGCCTTACCAATCCCTCCCACTGTGAATTTTAAAACCACACGGAGGCATGATGAAAGAATAAACCTCAAGCACAGTAAACCAGGCTGAGTTAGGGACTATTGAGCCTGCTGAGTGGCAAAGAAGTGAATCGGAATCGGCTCAGAACCCCAGTAGTTAACAAACTGCAGACAGAGTGAGGTTTATGCGCTGCCCTGTCATCCAAATTCATTCTGCCTTTGGGGGGAAAAAGGGAATACAATTTCACGCCAAAAGTATTTAACTTCTGTGAATTGTATCCACCTCTCTGAGACTGACAAACCAGACTACCAGAGAGTGTTTCAATTCTTCCAGGCAAACATAACATAGGTAAAAATATGTTCATCAATGAAATCTGAGTTTGTGTTATTAATAATAACAAATGATTCAAAACTTCTTTAGAAATGGCAGTAACTTGAACCAAATCCAGTGATATCCAAATTAAACTGTGTTATATGATATTTTAATCCCAGATGTGTATAGTATGCACTTGGTCACATGTGTTTTTTCCCAATGATTTTTTTTCCATTCCCTGGACTTTCCATAGTCAGTGATATTATATAGTTTAAACCTAAAATGAAGTCACCAAAACAGAGTCTCTCCTTGCTTCTGCCTCTTCCTTAATTCTGCATATTGCAGGCTTACTGTTTTATTATTATAATGTAGCCGTTCTAACAAGGCATTAAAAATATATAGATGATCATCATGTTTCGCTATACCTCTGGACTTGTGAGCACAAATCATCAGCCCCTCTGAAGACTTTCCAGTTTATTTTTATAAGTGGAGCACATTTCGTTGGGGCCACCACCTAGCAGATCATGCCACAGAGTACACACCAATGTGTACTGAGCAGATAATGGCACTGACCAGCCCTGTCTGACCAATAACCCTGTCAAGCTTAGCCACTCTGTTTATGTTTATATTTTGTTAAGTCCTAAGGGGAGGGGGGAAGGATTCAACAGTATTCAGTCTATTATAGACCAAATGCCTTGGAGAAGAAGCAGGGAGGACACTGGAGTTTCATTCTGCCCCTCCCATCCCAGCCCCTACATCTGGCAGGCAGGGGAGAAAAGAAGAAATGTCCTACAAATCCTAAAAGTAGCAGAGACCCTGCTTCTTGGGAGAAGGCAGTGAAGGCTCAGAGACCTTGGGGGATGAAGCTGCTATACCCATGAGAGACAGCCTCATGTCACTGCACCTGCAGTCATCTGCTATCAGAGATGATGGAAATTTCAAGGGCAACCAGGAAGAGAGAGGAGTAACAGGGGACCCCCGGCTGCAGCACCACCAGAGAGCAGAACTCCGCGAAGACATGAGGCTACCTGCTTCTTCAGCCACGGCACTGGGAGACTTAGTAATAAGAAAAACGATCCTGAGAGCTAGTGTTCATTGAATTTTTATTGTGATCAGGCACTGATCTAAGCCCTTCACATGGATTATCTCATTTATTAAGCAGGTTCTACTACTGCCTCTCCCATTACATACATGAGGAAGTTTGGGCCCCAACAGGCCAAGTCTTTTGCTCAAGGTTGTGCAGATTGTATATAAGTAGTGGAGCCAGGATGTAAACAAAGCTAAGCAACATGCATCCAGACCCCCAACTTGTAAAATGCAATTAGAGAAAACACAGCATTATATATCTTGCACATCCCAGTCTCTGGGCTAAAGGTCTTAGGGCAGAGTGCCTTAATATGTGGTTTAGTTCCTCTCAAACTTCTCTGTCTCTCTAGCAATAGAAGCAGGGTGAAGGGCTGAGGTCTTCTCCTACCATACCCCTCACCTGGTAGAGGCCCCAAACACTCTTAGAACACAGTTTGAAAACCAATGGTCCCAACCAATACCACTCCGAATTATGTGCTTGAGAGACAAAACCGCACAGCTAGAAAACCAACAGAAGCCAGATAAACCAAAGGAAAAGGGCAAAAATAACCTCCCCCTGCAGCCTTAAGTCACAAAGGTAGCTCACCATCTGGTCCCTGACACTAACCATCTCAAGTTTGAGCATCTGAGGGAACAGAAGGAGGTGGAATTCAGGGCTGGAGCAGAGAGTCAGGAATGAGGCAAATCCAATAAACAGGCAGAGGTGGGAAGCAGAGCCAACAGGATGCCTGGCCAGCGGTCTGTGGTGAGAGAGCGAGGCTGCTGTAAGAACAGAGGTGGGAGCATGAGAGGGAGGCCAGCACAGGAACTGCTCCCAGAGCCAGCGTCCTCTAGCTTCAAGCTGTCCACACATATCATATGAGATAGGAATGGCAAAACCTTACCAAGCACTTCAATACCAGGCTTTCTTGGGCGGGGGGGCCGCGTTGGGAGGACGACATTGCCCTCCTTCTCACTGATTCAAATACTCCTTCCATACAGTAACATACCATTCAGTGGCTGATACTGTCAGACTTAGTCGACAGAAATGCCTGCTTTGGGGAGCAGGGTGGGTAACACTTAGGAGTGCCAGACTGCTTGGATTCATATCCTAGCTCTATCACAACTAGCTCTGTAACCTCGGGCAAGTTACTCAACCTCTCCGTGCCTCCACTTCCTCTTCTCTGAGATGCAGATAGCAAAAGTACCTATCTCGGAAGGTTGCTGTGAGGATGACGGGTTCATAGGTATGAAGTACTTAGTACAGTACCCAGCAAGGTTTGCACTACCCATTGCCTGTTCTTGTTCCTCATTGTGAGACCTTTTGTTTCACTCCTGACCACTTTCTGGTTTCTCTTCCATGCCCTCTTAGTTTTGTATTTCTGCTGTGATAAATTGCCTCAGTCTCGGTAGCTTCAACAACTCAAATTTGTTATCTTACAGTTTTGGAGGTCAGAAGTCTAAAATGGGTTGGTAGGGCTGCATTCCTTCTGGAGGCTCTAGGGAAGAATCCATTTTTTCGCCTTTTCCAGCTTTTAGGCGGCCTGCATTCCTTGGCTCATTACTCCTACCTCCTGCTAGGGATTCTGATCCTCTTGCCTCTCTTTTATAAGAACCCTCTTGACCAGCCTAGGCCCATCCAGATAATTTTCTCATCTCAAAATCTTTAATCACATCTGCTGAGTCTCTTTTGTCATGTAAAGTAACATATTTATATGTTCCTGGGTTTAAGACTTGGATACCTTTAGGAGGCTATTGGCATTATTCAGTTTACTACAGACGCCTCTCCAAAGCGTAAAACTGCAGACTGGCAAGACGTAGGTAGGCCCAGAACAACAATATTAGCAGCTAACTTTGTGAGCACTCACTATGTACCTCGCACTATGCAAAGTGCTTTGAGTTATCTTGCTTAGGTCTCACAGCAACCCTGTAAAATTACTATCTTACAGAAAGATTAATTACTTGTCTAAGGTTGTACAGCTAGTAGGTGGTAAAGCCTATGTAAACCAGGTAAGTTTGATTCTAGTGCCTTGTATTTCACCAACAGGGTGCCTTGTCCCTACACCTTAAATGATTATAACATGAGGAGGCGGGGGGAAGGGTGGCACCATGATCACTAGGAGGAGACTTGGAGGCTGTACCATAAAAGGTAAAATGCTCCCCAGATACAGAGAGACAGGGGTCCTATGGAGCCCATACTAAAAGATCCATACAGATAGTGGAGCGCTCAGACAGAACATTTTCTTATACTCAAAGGAGAAGCCTTGGGGGTAATTAAGGATTTCTTCAAATGTGGGCGCCTGGGTGGCTCAGTGTCCCACTCTTGATTTCGGCTCAGGTCATGATCTTAGGGTCCTGGGATCGAGCCCCCATATCCAGCTCCCTGCTGAGCTGCTTGTCCCTCTCCCTCTGCCCCTCACCCTGCTCATGCTTTCTCTGTCTCTCTCTCAAATTAATAAATAAAATCTTAAAAAAAATAATTTCTACAAATGAAGGGACCACCTATTCCTGCCACCACACTTAGAGGGAAAGTGAAAAGTCCATTCCTGACCCCAGACCAGGTGTGCAGTTCTAGTCAACCTCCAAAAGAAGAGAGGAACTTACAGTCTCCTCTGGAGAGACAACCAACTGAGTCAGATAGATCCAGATCCTCTGAAACCATACCAGAAGTCTCAGAACCCCTGCAGGCCACCAGAATGGCCCCACCAGTGCTCAGCAGTCAATATACACCAGGACCAAACCATCCCCTGCCTTCTACCTCATAATCGTTATGAGTATATAAACCCCCATGTGCCAATGATTTCAACAAGGGCCCAGTAGCTTTACCAATGCCACAATGAATGGCCTCTTCTTCTATCGGTTCTTACACAGCGAATGGCTCAAAATAAACCGTGATTGGCACAAGGTGGAAAGGAGCAAGCTAAACAGCTGCGAAGCATGCCCATTGTGGTGGTGTAACCATCCACAGCATTTCACCCTCAACCGGTAAACAATTCGGCCAGAGCCCTACCTGAAACTTCATAATGAGTTGAATTAAAGCTATCTGGCTTCACCAAGCCAAAAAAAGTGGCCAGTCATTTGTTCTGGGTGATGAGACCAGAGGCTGATGCAGGATAGCACACTGGTCAAGGGAACAGACTCTGAAGCCAGCCTGCTCTGACTGACTCCTGGGTCTGGGACTTTCTTGCTATGACTCCACACAAGTTGCTTAACCTTTTAGTTCCTCAGTTTTCCCATCTTCAAAATGGACATGAAAATGGAGGCCCATACTCCTTTATCCAAAATCATAAATTTTTTTGTCTTTTATGATGGTAAGACAGTGCCATAGGCCATATATTACAAAACACTGTTGGCAGGATCCACAGCAAACATGTCCATTCTTTCTGAAATAAAAATGTATGAATAGTTCTCACCAGGTGAGAAAAATAAACACTATGATAACCTCATGTCAACTCAGACCAAATTTTGTAGCGAAATTTATGAAAACCAATTTTCAGAGCTTGTTTTGATTTTGGAATTGCAGGTAAGGGATAACAGGTCTCTGGCACTTGCTGCCTCATGTTAGAATGAAATGAGTTAATAGAACTTAGAACACTGCCTGGCTTGCAGTAAGCACTACCAACAAGTGCTACTATTACTTGCATCTAAATAGATTTGCTAGAGGATTATAAACAGGAACATTTTAATTTATGACTGAATTAGGTTTTGACATCAGTATCTTGGCAATTAACAGGCATGAACCCTTTAGAACAATATTCCAGGACAGGATTTCTGAAATGATGGAAATATTCTGCATCTTCATTGTCTGGTAGGGTAGCAACTAGCCACACACAACTATTGAGCCCTTACAATGTGGCTCATTAACTTCATTTAATTCTAATTTAAAGTTAAAGCAAATAACCATATGTGGCTTCTGGCTACCATACTGATAGCACAGCTAGAGGGCTAGGTTCTGATCTGGCCCATGAAAACCTATTTAAGCCATAACACAGATGAATTATTGCTTTAATAAAAATAAGCCTGAATTCTGTACCCTGAGAACAGAGAAGACCACACAATGCTGGAATGAGTTTTCTCTTCCTTTCTAGGCCCCTAGACAGCATGGTTGGTCCATGGCAAAGTACATCTTTGATATCATCTTTTCTCTACACCCTGCTTCTCCAACTTCCTTTGTGGGGACCCCACATATCTGGACCACATGTTTCCCTAAGCCCCATCAATACCTCCCAACCCTTCTCCTGGAGTACCATGCTCCCCATCACCTGTCTTTCCTCTCCCCAACCTAATTCTACTTGCTCAATGCTAAGATCTCAACCAAATGTCAGCAGGAAAGCAACTTGATTAAACAAGCTGCTACTGCTTTTTCTAGCTTTTTCCCTATGTTTCCTTCTAAATCCAGAAACTCTAAATTGTTGTGTTCCCCGGGGAACCCCCTTCTCTCCCCACCCACCCCCAGCAGAGGTAGGCCCAGGCCCAGAGAGAAGGAGTCTGGACTGAAGCAGCTGTTGTCCTACATAGGCTGCTTGCCAGCCAGGTGTGTGGAAGGCAGGGACTGTCAAGGTGCGCGCACACACACACACACACACACGCAGAGCAGCCTCGCTCTGTGCAAATATCTCCTCTTTCCCAGGCATGGGAAACATTCCCTGCCCTCTGCTTTATCCATTTGGAAATGTATAAGTAACAAGTTGCACATTAAATTCATTTTTTAAAGTATACAACAAAAGCCCAGAAGGGACTGTAACTAACAAAAGTTGCAGATAGAAAAAGAAAACCAAGCACCTTCACTGGAATCTAGCTTTACCACAACTCACTTGAGCATGCAATTTTTAATGACACGGGTCAACCTTGGAGCACATCCAAGGAGCTTATGTTACTAGAAGGACTGGAAGAACGTCCCTCATCTCACTCTCACCTCTCACTTGGTCCCAAAGCATGGACCACAGATAATTATTATGCATGGCTCCTAGGTATAAAGAAAATCTCCTCTATGGGCCTGTAAATGGAGGTCAATGTGAATGGTAAATATTATGTTTTTCAATAAATACTTTCAATTATAGTATCTCCTCCAAAGTAAAGATTTGTGTTGAAGAACAAAAGTCTTAACATTTAATAGCAGCCCACAATTATTTCAGAGGGCCTTATATCTGCAAACACTGTGCTAAGAAAGCCATGGTTAATGCCTTCAGTAGGGAAAATGAGACGTGCACAGAAATAACTCTCAAAGAAGGAGAATGGAGAAAGGTAGGGAAGGTAAAATGCTGCAGGAATCCCAGCAGGGGAAGGTTGACTTTTGGGGGCTGGGCTTATCAGGGAGGGCCTCACAGCAGTAACAAAATTCAGCTTGAAGGATGGTTAGGATTTAGAGTGGTGAAATGGGCAGGAAGAGCATTCAGGAAGAGGAAAGGGGAAAGGATGTTCTAGATGACAGCATCCTCAGGCATTCTTTAGAAAGTGTCTGTGAAGACACATGGCTGCATACAGACAGCATCCAGAGACAGTTCAAGTCCCCATCTCCCGCAGTGACACACTGTACGGGTATCCACGGGGTCACCTGCATCCACCTCCCAAGACAGGCTCTCAAAAATTTTCCCTGGTGGGTCCAGCATTCTTGGCGTCCGCTGTGCCCATTCTGCGGTAGCGGCCCCACCCAATCCCACCAGGGGTTCCGACGAGGAACACAAGGAAAAGTACCTAATCTTGCAGGGATCTAAATGACCCACCGGCAAATTCTGCAAAATGCAACCACAATTACGAACAGTGTGCAAACAAAACTTTTTAATGAAGTGAATCCCCCATCACATCTCTTCAGGGAACTCACTGTTGAAAATGAGGCCATTAAATCTTTATATGTAGACTCTTTCATACACGGAACAACTAGTTGAGTCAGTTGAACCAACTGTCTCATGGCTTAAATACTAGGCACGGGGGCGAGGGAGAACCCCATACATTTATAGTGTGCATTTAATATTAGCCACAACGGAGGACTTCTGGCTCTCGTTATTCATTATCATAGCACCAGAGAACATTAAAAAAGACGTGGCCATTCTTCTAGTCGCTGAAGTGAGCCCAGGTCCAATATGGTATTTTCTAGGACTTGATGCAGAACGATCTCTCCAGGAACAATCTCGTGAGCACCTTTCTTGAAATAGTTGCTAGGTGCCGCCTCAAAAAGGGCTTACGTTTTCCCTCTCTGTACTGGCCGCCTCCACAAGTACACAAAAAATGCCGCGAAAACTGAGGCGAACGCGTGCGGGAGCGAGGCAAGCACTCGGGGTGCCCTGGGGCCGGACGGCGGCCGGCCTGTGCCCCCCACCCCCCCCACCCGGCCTCGGTTCCCCCGGGTGGGGGCGGGGCCCCGCGCCAGGTACGGACCGAGGCGGCTGCCCCCGCGGGCCCGCGGGAGTCTCACGGAGAGAGCCCGCCTCTCCCCTGCGCCCACCTCAGGAACCGAGCCACACAGTCGCCTCCTCACCTTTCCTCTTGGGGCCAGTCGCGCCGGAGTCCCCAAGTGCAGCGTCCCTGTGGGACGCGCCTGTCGCTAGCGGCGTCGCTGTCCCCGCTACCGTGTGTCAGCGGCAGAGCGGGTGCCAGCAGCGCGCCACGGCCAGGCAAGTGCCCCGGAGGCAGAGCCCGGGGCCCGCCGCCCCTCGCCCTCGCTCCCGCCGGGCCCCCGCCCCCGCCCCCGCCCGCCGCGCTAGCGTGTGCGCCCCCGCGGGCGTCGCTCCCTCGCTCCGCGCCCTGGACTCTGCGCGCTGCCGGGACGGGACGGCGGCGCGGGCGGCAGCGCGGCCCCCGCCCTGGGCCGGCCTTTCCCAGAACTCGTCCGCCCCGGGTGAGAGGCCGCGAGCGCCGCCGCGGGCCCCCGGGCGGCCGGGGGAGCGGCCTGAGGCGGGCCCGCCCCCGGCCCGGGCAGCGCGGAGCCTACGGGGGCGAGGGGCGGACCCGGCCGCCAGCCCAGCCCGGGCGGCCAGCCGCGCGACCCCCGCTGGGTCTCGGGCTCCGCCGGCCGGCCGCGGCCCGAGCCCACGGGAGCGGGCGCCGGGGAGGCGGGAACTCTGGGCACCTCAGGCCGCGGGAAGTTTTGCCCACACCTTCTCCCCGGGGACCAGCCCTGCCTGACCCTTAGGGAAACTGAGGCTCGTGGCGGATAGGTCGCTTGACCAAGGATACTCTGGTAAAGAGCACCACCAAGTCTCGAACCCATTCGGTCAGTCATTAATTTAACAAATTTTATTGAGCGCCATACCGTGCCTGGCGCTGTGCCAAGCTTTGGAAGCACTCTTTTTGCTGCTAATAGTGGCCATTCAGATCTGTGGACTCCAAATCCAGTGCTCTGTCATTGCTGAAGCAAACATGGGGATGTTCAACCACCGCCAGAAACTGCAGGCTCTGCACAGAGCCTTCCCTAGGCGCTGGGAGGTTTGTATACCCCGTTGACAGGAGTGCCAGGGACCTGGAGAAAAGTTAAATTATCATTCCTCCCCCTTTCCCCTAAACCTGTTCCTCCTTACCTATTTTGATGGACAAATAACCTTTCCATAGGTCTGACACCTCCTTGTACATTCAATCAGGACCAATTCCTGTGGCCCATAACCCCTCCCATCTGTCCTCTTCTTGGACCCAATCATCCCTCATGCCACAGCCATATCATTTTCCCTCTTCTACAACTTAAATCTGTGCAGAAACCTCCTTAGGCTCCCTACTGCCTTCCAAACTTAACTCCCCATGACTGTAGGAACCCGCCTCATCCTGGCTAATATGGACCACCCAGCATAATGTCTCTCCCACTCCAACTCTGTACCTGTGTTTAGGCTGAGCCTCTACTTGGACCATCACCATCTCCACCCACATACCATCCTCCTGCTCAAGTCTGACCCTTTCTTTCAGGTCGCTCTTAAAAGCGGCCTCCCCTCCTTCGAGCCTCCAGGGCACAGGAGAGGTTGGATCAAGAATGCACAGGAGGACACCAAAGAATTTCTGCCTATAAGAAAAATATGACAGCCTGGTCCTTAACTGTTTTTGCTGTTTTCTCACCACTAGGATTTTAATGAAAATCAACATTACTGCTTCCCTTGAGAGCTGGTTTTGGAAAGGTCTCTGCAGAGGACGATGAGGAAACTCTTTGTTCATTAAGAGCTTGAGATCTCAGCGCTAGAGCAATAGAGAGTGGTCATTTACTGCAATGCCTAAGTCCACTCTGGGCAGGTGAATGCAGGAGCCAGGAAAAAGGAACCATCACTGACAGTAAACAAGGTACACTGTTTATTTAATATATTGTTTTCTGTTATGGTTTTAAAAATCATTTCATGAATCTAGTAATGGAGCCCCCAAACACTTGTGTTTTGTTGTTGTTGTTTATTTTAAATTAGGCACATGGGAATTAGATTGCTACAAACTGGTGGATGCACAAGCAGTTAACATTTAATCCTCCAAATGAGTCATTGCACGGTTAGTGACCAAGGCAAATCTAGGTCTATTGGATGGGGAAAGTTACCTGAGTGTGATAATCAACATCATCCCATGCCTGGAAAAGGGCACCTTCCCCAAGTCTTTGCAAAGAAAGCATGTCCAAATCAATGTCCTTTGCTCGCCCCCTCGCTCCCTCTCTAAATGAGACTGGAGGGAGCCATGTCCCTGAGGCTGCCTCACCGCATTGGAATGTCTGAGCTAACAGTGCTTCCAGAGGGTTCATTGCTCCTCTGAACAGCACTGCCCAGACTTTCTGGAGATTTTAATTCACTTCCCAACCTCGCCAACAGTTGCACACAAGGTGCCTTTTTTACACCCTGCTCTCTGTTCAGTGAAACATGCAGACCATCTCAGGGGAACAATGGCTCCATTCAAGACTTTTTCAAAAGTGCAGCATATAACCTCCATGCTGTGGGTTACTGCCAGCCATTATCTGGAGGAAGAAAGACTGTCAGATAAAGTGAGGGAATTGGGGAAGCACTGGATAATTTCCATGGAAAATTCAGCTTCAATAAATTAAGTTACGCATCTTTGTATACGAGATGATTCTGCATAGTCAAAAGCAACAAAAACAAAAGGCCCAAGAAATAATGCTGTGGAAACTTTATTTAAATACAGAGTGTCTGTGTTTGAAATTTCAGAAGAAAGCACACATCATTTTTGAACTTGGTACATAATGGTCTCCATTCAATGGAAATGGATTTAAATAAGTTATAAATGTTGGGACTAGGGAATTTAAGTCATAAAGCCATTTTAAGAAATGGAATCATCTCCCTATTTTCTTCCTCTCCCATCCTGTAATTTTTCAGGTTGGGGGCGGGGGTGGGGTGGGACAAGGTCTCTGACTTCATGGTTCTTGCTGCCAACGGGAGGCCCCACACTCCCAACTGCACATATTACAGGAAAAAGATTGGCCCTTTGCCACACTCAACAAGACAGCCATCAGTTAACCCATTTATAAACAAGCCCTGAGGTCTGCACAGGCATCACTGACAAATGTATTGATCTTTGCTAAACAGTAGCTAATTGCCAGGCAGAGGTATTTGCCAAGAGACATCTTGGTAGCCTTGAAAACCAAGAGCAGAAGGAACAAGCCAGCCCTTAGTTTAAGAATCACCATCTTCTCCCCTTTGAAGTCACTGCATCAGATTGTAATGGATTTACCAACTGTCTGCAAATAGGCTTGTGAGTTCAGATAGTGGGGAGAGAGCCAGAAACAAGCTTTTTAGAGTTATCTCATATGTGATGGTGATGTATTAAGGCAGTTTGAGGTTGGTGAAAAACAACCCATTTGTTAAAGTAGTAACAGGTGGTTCTACTTTTCTGAGGTGCTTAGGAGTGATGGTGGAGGAGATCTGGTGGGAACAGTGGGCCAAGCAGGGAAGCACTGTTCTAAACGTTATCTCTCAGCATAGCCAGGATTAGGGGCACAGACTCTGGTGTGGGACCACTTGAGTTGAAATCCGCTATCTACCCCCTTGGTGGGAGCCCTCAGGCAAGTTACCTACCTGTCTGTGCCTCATTTTCCTCTTCTGTATACTATACCTACTCCTAAGGGCTGTTGGGAGGGTTGAAACGAATTCATCTATGTGAAGCACTTAGAAAATAGAAGGAGGGATTCCAGCTGATGGTCCCAGCTAGGGTCCCAGCTGACAACCAGCATTAACCCTGGACATGTGAGTGAGTATGTCTTCGGGAGGATTCTGGGGCCCTAACCTTCAAGCAAGCTATCCTAGCTCTAGCAAGTAGAGCAGACAAAAGCTATCCTTGCCAATCCCTGCCCAAATTGTAGGTTTGTATGCAAAACAAATGTTTTCAGTCTTTTAAGCCACAAGTTTTGGGATAATTTGCTATATAGCTTTAGCAACTGGAAAAATAGGTGTGGATATTGGGAGGTAAGTAGAGTTTTTAGAAGCTTATGAAAGTTTTTTACTGCTTTCTTCTATGTTCTCAATTAAATGGCAAACAGTGTCCTCAGGTAAGAGTAAAAATATGGTAGGAGGTGCAAAAAGTTTGAGAGAGAAGGTATGAAATACTCCTTTAGGAAAATGGGAGAACGATTGTAATAATGAAATATAATGCCAGGAACTAAGTGTTCAATTGTGGTCATAAATGTGAAGTGAGCTCAGTCATTGTGATGTTACATTTTTCTTCAGAGGTTTAGCCACATGGATACATGGAAGAAAAAATATATCTCCTGAAAAAGAATAGGTAAAATTATGACTACCTGCAGAAAAAATGTGATTATGTTTCTAGATAATACAAGACAAAACTACAAAATACTTAGAATTAATGAGAACTTACTAGAGTCACTGGATATAAGTGAAATATTCAAAAATCAACAGCTTTTCTATATAACACTAATATCTACTTAGAGATATATTGGGATGATCTCATTCATAATAGCAACAAAAGCATTAAAATATGGAAATTAGGGATAATCATGATGATATAAATACATATATATACATGTGTGTGTACACACACGTGTCTAGTCATTTTGGAGAAATTAGATTTGGATAAATAAAGAGAGACATGCTATTCATTCATGGGGAGACTTAAAGATTAAAAATTGTCAATTTCTACTAAGTTAATATTTAATATTTAATAAAATTCCTCTAGACTAGGTTTTTTTTAAAAAACTTGCCAGAAAATGCTGATATTGCTGAAACTAAGGTGATCATCACATTGGATTTCATTATAAAATTCTTCCTCTTTTTACATTTGTTTAAAATTTTCCATATTGAGAAGTTTCAAAAAACTTGACTGAAAATTTCAACAAATCGTTAAAAAAAATAAATGATTAGCTAAAAGAATGTTGTAAAAGAAAGACATTAGGTGGGGAGCAAAGGTGACATTTCAGCATCCACAGGCAGAAGTCATGGGGTAGCAGTGAGTGTCCAGTGGAGAAACACCAGCAGCTAGTCCTAAGCTGGCTGTTCCTGTCATATGAGCATGGCTGTGTCTTTCCTTTCTTGGTTCCAGCCATTTTCTGAGCCTGATTCTCCAGGCTTCCCAGTGATTCTGGTATAATATATTCCTTTTCCACTTAAGCTCTCAAGAATTGGTTTTTGTTGTTTACAACCAAGAAATCTGACTTGAACAGTTTAGAAAAGAAAACACATATTTCCAAATAATACATAGGCTAAAGAAAAAAATCATAACAGAAATTCTGAAATATTTAGAACTGAATGACAGTTTTTAAAAAATAAACTACATACTCAAACTTGTTGGCTATACCTAAAGACGTACTGAAGGGAAATTTATAATTTTCAAATGCATTTATTCAAGGGGCGCCTGGGTAGCTCAGTCAGTTGAGCATCTGACCTTGATTTTAGCTCAGGTCATGATCTCAGAGTCCCAGGATCGAGCCCCACATCGGGCTCCCCACTCAACAGGGAGTCTGCTTGAGGATTCTCTCTCTCTCTCCCTCTGCCCCTCCCCCTGCTTCTCTCTCTCTAAAATAAATAAATCTTTAAAAAAGCATTTATTTAAAAAGAGAAAAGTACTGGGTGGCTCAGTCGTTAAGCATCTGCCTTCAGCTCAGGTCATGATCCCAGGGTCCTGGGATCGAGTCCCACATCGGGCTCCCTGCTCTGCTGGAAGCCTGCTTCTCCCTCTCCCACTCCCCCTGCTTGTGTTCCCTCTCTCGCTGTGTCTCTCTCTGTCAAATAAATAAAATCTTTAAAATAAGTAAGTAAATAAATAAAAATAAATAAAAAGAGAAAAGTATAAAAAAACTGTGTAAGCATTCAGCAAAGAAACTAGTCAGAGAACAACAGACTAAAGCCTAAAAGAGAAATAATACATTATTTAAATAGAAAACAACAAAAAAAAGGATTTTTAAAAACACTAATAAGATAGGTAAGCTTTCAGCAAGAATAATTAAGATAAAAGCAAAAATACGTAAATATATAGTGTGAGAATAGTTGTGAAATTTATATTTATTGAAAGGTGACATAGTATCAGATGAAGTATTAATCCTCACAATAGGCCCATGAAAAAAATGCAATTATAATTCTTATTTGCATAATAGGAAACTGAGGCACAGAGGAGTTAAGTAATTGGCTAAAGTTTCACGGCCAGTTGTAAAAAGACCATAGGCAGTCTGGCTCCAAAGAAGTTGGACATAACTAGAATTATAGTAGAGAGTAAAAGTTCACATGACAACCCTATGAAAAATCTTATGCCATTAATTTTAAAAAGAAATTAAATGGACAATTTTTAACATGTTAGGTTCTTGGGTTTTTTTTAAAGATTTATTTACTTATTTGAAAGAGAGAGAAAGAGAACATGAGCATGTGCGTGCAAAGGGTGGAGGGGCAGAGGGAAGAGGAGGGAGAAACCCAAGCAGATTCCATGCGCAGTGTGGAGCCTGATGCAGGGGTCGACCCTAGGGCCCTGAGGTCAGGACCGAGCCAAAACCAAGAATTGGATGGTTAGTCTACTGTACCACCCAGGCACCTTGGTTCTTGTTAGTTTTTAAATTTATTTACTTAATTTTAAATTTTAAATAAATAATTTTAAAATTTAAAATTTATTTACTTAATAGCTATCACGGGCAGTGTGATTCCTCTGACTTTTTTCTTTTTCAAGGTTGTTTTAGCTATTCTGGGTCCCTTGCATTTCCATATGACTTTTAAGATTGGCTTGCCAATTTCTACAAAAAAGACAGCTGGGATTTTGGTAGGGATTGAATCTGTAGATCAATTTGAATCACTTTATATCTGTAGATTAAGGAACACAGACAAGAATTCAAAAGGTGCAAAAAGTAAGTTTCTCTCTCTCCATCTCCCTCACCCACACACAACCACTTAGGTACCCTCCGAGGGCTGGTCTATGCAGATTCAAACATTTATTTGTACCTTCTTTTAAAAAAATGTATGAGGGACACCTGGGTGGCTCAGTCGGTTAAGCGTCTGCCTTCTGCTCAGGTCATGATCCCAAGGTCCTGGGATGGAGTCCCACATCGGGCTCTCTGCTCCGCGGGGAGCCTGCTTCTCCTTCTGCCTCTGTATCTCACGAATAAATAAATAAAATCTAAAAAAAATAAAAAAATAAAAAAATGTATCAATAACCCACTATGTTTTATGTACCTTGGATATTTTCACCTAACAGGGTGCCTTAGAGATTTTCCCATAATAGTACAGAGTACTGTTTCCTTTATTAACAGTTGCACCCCAGTATGTAGCCATCCCATTATTTACATATCCAGTCCTCCCTTGATGGATATCTAAGTTGTTTCTATCCTTTTGCAGTTACAAAAAGGGCTGCTGCAATGAATAGCCTTGTATGCACATCATTTGACTCACCCATGAGTAGTATTTCTCCAGGAGAAATTGCTCTAAGTTGAACTGCTAGGTTTCGAAAGGTTTCAGAAGTTTCCAATTTAAAAACTGCTGCAGGATTGACCATGATAGGGGTTGTAACAATTTATATTTCCACTGGCAATGTATGTGAGTGCTTGTTTTCTCACCTCTTCCAATAAAGTGCTTTTCAAACTTCTTGAGCTTCTTCCAACATGGAATTATAGGATTTCCCTTCAGGGTGTGTCATTTTCTTTGGCATCTTGCCTCCTTTGTGGGATGTTTGCAACCTTGGGTATCTTCCTTAGAGAACTTCCCACACCTGCTTAGCCTTCTCTGCTTGTGGCATCCTTTCTTCATATATTTAAGAGGTGTCTGAGGCCAGTCTTCATTTATTTCTTTTTTTAGATGATGTGATCACTTTCCTCAGTGCCTAAAGGACTGTTTTGTTTTCTTTGGCATCTGACATAGAAGAGCCAGGGTGACTCTGTGATAGTGGATAAAGGAAGGAGACATACCCTCCCAAATATAAGAACTTTATAACTTTTAGACAAGAACGTAGGATAAAGGTCTGCATTCCCAGAGCAGAAAAGGAGTTTTTTGATAAAGTTCTTTAAAAAGCTAAATAATAAGAGAAAATTGGTAAATTCAGCTTTACTCTGTAACCTGTATAACCATAGGCATTGTTAACAAAGTTAAAACAAAATACAAAGATTGGAAGAGGAAAATTGCAACATAAAGACTGTCTTGAAATCAGTAGGAAAAATTAAAAATGGGCAAATGATATGAACCGGTAATTGACAGGAAAAAAATAAATGGAAAGGACAATAAGCATATGAAAGCGCGCTAAACCTCATTTATAATCTCGGAAAAACTAAAATATTTTAAATTGAGATAGTTTTTTACATCAGCTTTTGGCAACAATAAATATAGTCTGGCAAGAACAAATGTTAGAATTATGGGATGTGGTAATTTATATACTGTTGCTGGGAGAGTAAATTGGTACAAACACTTTGAAGAGCAGTTAGGCAGTATCTGGTGAAGTTGAAGATATCCTTATACTACAAATCAAGTTTCACATCTGGGTATATACGCAGAGGAATTTCTGCATATATACATAAAGAAACATACTATACTTTCTTTGCAGCCTTGTTGTTAATTGTCCAAAAAAAAAGGAAAAAGAAAAATATTGAAACAAGTCCGAATGTTTGAATGTACATCTGTTGGGTGATGTGTTAACACATTTATTTTTGTTTACTCATGTGACAGAATGCTATACAATAATTTAAGTGAATGCATTAGATTTATAAGTATCAACATGATATATCTAAAAAATATGCTAAGTGAAAAACAAAAATTGCAGAATGTCATGTACAGTGGGATACCATTGCTGTAAATTTTTAAAACAAACAAGATAAGATTATATCTAGTTTATGGGCACACATGAAATGCAAATGTAAAAACATGAACAGGATGTGTGTACACAAACGTCATGACAGAAATTTGCCACTAGCCCGGTAAGGGGATGAAAGGGAAGGGTATAAATATCACATCAATTGTATCTGTAATACTTTTGGTCTTTAAAAGTATCTGAAGCTGGACTTCATTAAAATTAAAAAACTCTGGGGTGCCTGGGTGGCTCAGTCGTTAAGTGTCTGCCTTCAGCTCAGGTCATCATCCCAGGGTCCTGGGATCGAGCCCCACATCAGGCTCCCTGCTCAGCGGGAAGCCTGCTTCTCCTTCTCCCACTCCCCCTGCTTGTGTTCCCTCTCTCACTGTGTCTCTCTCTGTCAAATAAATAAATAAAATCTTTTAAAAAAAAATTAAAAACCTTTGCTCTATGAAAGACAGTCAAGAGAGTGAGAAGGTAAGTTACAGGTTGGGAGAAAACATTTAAAAAAGGACACATCTGATAAAGGACTCTTACCCAAAATATACAAGTAACCTTTTTTTTTTTATATTAGTCACCATACATTACATCATTAGTTTTTGATGTAGTGTTCCATGATTCATTGTCTGCGTATAACAAGTGCTCCATGCAGTATGTGCCCTCCTTAATACCCATCACTGGGCTAGCCCATCCCCCCACACCCCTCCCCTCTAAACCCTCAGTTTGTTTCTCAGAGTCTATAGTCTCTCATGGTTCGTCTTCCCCTCCGATTTCCCCCCCTTCATTTTTCCCTTCCTACTATTTTTTTTTTAACATATAATGTATTATTTGTTTCAGAGGTACAGGTCTGTGATTCATCAGTTTTACATAGTTCACAGTGCTCACCCTAGCACATACCCTCCCCAATGTCCATCACCTAGCTCCCCCATCCCTTCCACCCCCCCACCACTCCAGCAACCCTCAGTTTGTTTCCTGGGATTAAGAGTCTCTTATGGTTTGTCTCCCTCTCTGATTTAGTCTTGTTTCATTTTTTCCTCTCTTCGCCTATGATCCTCTTGTCTTGTTTCTCAAATTCCTCATATAAGTGAGATCATGTGATACTTGTCTTTCTCTGATTGACTTATTTCGGTAGCATAATAACCTCTAGTTCCATCCATGTAGTTGCAAATGGCAAGATTTCATTTTTTTGATGGCTGCATAATATTCCAGTGTGTGTATGTATATATATATATATATATATATATATATATATATATATATATATATACACCACATTTTTATCCATTCATCTGTTGATGGACATCTAGGCTCTTTCCATAGTTTGGCTATTGTGGACATTACTGCTATAAATATTGGGGTGCACGTACCCCTTTGGATCACTACATTTGTATCTTTGGGGTAAATATCCAGTAGTGCAATTGCTGGGTCATAGGGTAGCTCTATTTTCAACTTTTTGAGGAACCTCCATACTGTTTTCCAGAATGGCTGCACCACCTTGCATTCCCACCAACAATGTAGGAGAGTTCCCATTTCTCCACATCCTCGCCAACATCTGTCGTATCCTGACTTGTTAATTTTAGCCATTCTGACTGTATACAAGTAACTCTTATAACTCAACAATAAGAAAATGAACAACCCAATTTTTAAAATGGGCAAAAGACCTGGACACCTCACCAAAGAAGATATACAAATGACAAGTAAGCATGTGAAAAGATGTTCAACATCATATATCATTAGGGAATTACAAATTAAAAAAACAATGAGATACCACTACGTACCTATTAGAATGGCTAAAATCCCAAACACTGATGATGTAAATGCTGACAAGGATGCAGAGCAACAGGAACTCTTATGTTGCTAGTGGGAATGCAAAATGATACAGTTACTCTGAAAGATAATTTGGCAGTTTCTTATAAAACTAAACATACTGTTTAAATGCAATCCAACATATTGGTATATACCAAAATTAATTGAAAACTTACGTCCACATAAAAACCTGCACACAGATGTTTGTAGCAGCTTTGTTCATAGTTGCCAGACCTTGGAAGCAACCAAGCTATCCTTCAGTATGTGAATAAATAAACTGTGGTATAACCAGACAATGGAATATTACTCAGTGATAAAAAGAAATGAAATAGCAAGGTATAAGAAGACATTGAGGAATCTTAAATGTATGTTACTAAGTGAAAGAACCCAATCTGAAAAGGCAACATACTGTATGATTTCAACTATATGACTTTCAGAAAAGGCAAAATTATAGAGACAGTAAGATCAGTGTTTGCCAGGGGTTAGGTAGGAGGGAGAGATGAATACTTGGAGCAGCTAAACTATTTTAGGGCAGCTAAACTATTCTGCATGTCCTTATTCATTTGTCAAAACCCACAGAATATACACCACCAAAGGTGAACCCTAATTTAAACTATGGACTTTGGATAATAATGATGTATCAGTGTAGATTCATCAGTTGTAACCAATGTACCACTCTGGGGCAAGAGGTAGATAATGGAAAAGACTGTACATGTGTGGGGACAGGAGGTATATAGGAACTCTGTACTTGCTGTTCAATTTTGCTATGACCCTAAAATTGCTCTAAAAATTCAACTTTATTAATTTAAAAAGATACCTGAAACAAATGTTTCAACTATGTATCCACCTCTCAAACAAGTAATAGTGTTTGTTCTGAGAGGTGGATACATAGTTTTTATTACTTTCTGCACATTTCTATGTTTGAAAAATTTCTCAATTCTACAAAAAGAAAAAATATATGGTCTCAAGACTGAACTGAACAAAATAATAGAAAAGATGGATTTGAAAATAACCCAAATACACACACGCATATATATAACATATATGGATTTAATAAATGATAAAATTAATAACACATCAATGGGAAAGGGATGGATTATTAAACAATTGGAAATATTAGGAAAATTGACTATTTGACAAAATATCAAGTAAGACCCTCACCTCACTCACACACATCAAATAAAGTACAGAAGAATGAATAATTCAATGTTAAAATGAAACCATTAACATAAAAAAGTAAAGTGCAGGTGAATATTTCATTCGTCCAATTGTGGGGAGGTGCTTTCTAAGTCTTAAAAGCAATAGAAGGAATTTGAGTGGATGTTTAAAAACATAAATATTTGAAACTGCATGTTAAGGTATCAAAAACACAAAATTAAAAACACAAAAACCAAACTGCATAGTAAGCAGGTATGATTTTTATGGTCTGAAAATAAGAGCAAAACTGAAGCCATGCAATGAAATCTGAAGGTACCCCAGTTAGCCTTCTCCTGACTCCTCACCCAATTCATGTCACTGCACAATTTTCCCTAATCACCAGACTTAAAATTCTCAGGAATCTTTAGCTGCTCAGAATTTCTCTCTCTAATTCCATCAATACATTGGCAACCATATTTTCAACTGTCACTTACTGAGTGTGCACTATGTATCAAGCACTCTATCAGGTGCTTTTCATAATTTATCTTCTTTCCCCACTCTACAGCACGAGCATTATCTCCTTTTCAGAGATGAGGAATCTAAAGTTCAGAGATATGAAAGTAATTTTTCTGAGTTCAATGGTGGGCTGCAACTCATTAATGGGTCATGAGATCAATTTAGTGGCCATGGCTAGCAGCTTTAAAAATACGAAATAAAATAGAAGAGAAAATATCAAAATACATCATGCATACTAAGGGTAAGAACTGTTTTATTAATCTTTGATTCAGGACTGTGAGGGAGTGAGAGAGAGACCAGGTGTGTCCTAGTACACCATGTAAACATTTTTTATACTGTGTGTCATATTCAGAAAAGTTTGAATGCCACTGTCTTACTTAGTCTGAGGAGCACCAGTATTCATATCCAGGGTGTGGGTCTCTTATGCCTATAGCCTGACTATTACTGCTTACTGTTCAACATGACATTTGAGGCTCTCCGTTACCTTCCCTTTCCTGTCTTTTCAGTCTTATTCTCCACTTCTTTTCACCCAGGTACGGGCTACCATTTTCCCACATTTTCTCAGGATGTTCTATGGCTAAGCCTCGATCAAATGGTTTCTGCCATTGGTAACTTGTCACATTTACTGGGTGAAAAACCTCCAGAGAATCATCCTCTCATCTCTTACATGAGCCATATACAACCACACATTTCTCCATTTTGATTTTAGAGAAGGAGGATCCATTCTTAAGATTTATAAAATGCATGCCTTTATGTTGGATTATACTTTGGTGGAAAGTTAGGCACTTTGACACTTTCAGGTCACTATGCTATTGAGTAAATCTGTGATAAAGGACCAAGGGTGGGACCCGTAGTAGCTAACATTTACTTACTATGAGCCAGGCTCTGAGCTAAGCTCTTTATAGGCATGACCTCAGTGAATCATTGGCCCCATCTTATAGATGAGAAGTCTGCGAGTTAAATTTGCCCGAGTTTGCATAGCTAATAAGTGGACGGCCTACTTTTCAAAGCCAGGCTGTGTTTTTCCAGAACCTGTTTGGTTAACCCCTATTATTATACTGCCTTTAGGCTAATGTCTCTGAAAAACACTCTCTGACTGCTTGGTTTTCAAGCTCATGAAATGGGGTAGGGAAAGCTTGAGGGCTGGGGCGGGGAGCTGTTCACATGGGAAATGTCTGAGGAAAAGCTGCTTCAGAGGGTTGAAGTGAACTTGGAGGCGGGGAGGGGGGGTTATCTGATCTGATGCGAGGTAGCAGCACAGCTGGGATAGAGAATAATTTTGGGGAGATATAGGGTCAGTGATGGGAAAATGATCCTGAACATTGAATCTAAAATTAAAGACAAGAAGCAAAATGGAACAGTGAGCAGTTGGGAGAAGGTGGTTCAGAACTAAGGCAGCAAACAACAGACTCAAGTATGGGAAGCTCCTTGCTTGTACTTGGGGACAAGGGACTTGAAGGTTGTCAGAAGTCATGGGGCACTGTCTCCTCTGTGCCTCACTGGGGAAACAGCAGCTTGGTTTCTACCAAGCAGACACCCTGGGACCAGGCAGGTGACAGTGTACAGAGCATTCCTCTGAAGAAGGAATGCTGCCATTGTCATTGCTGTGGGCACCCAACACGGGACACAGATGACCTTTCCAATCACCCATCCTCTAACCATGAATACTTGGAATAGACCATTGCCCAAGTGAAACCAATTGCTGTGTATTTGTAACTTCACTTGCCCAGTGAACTTAGAACACTATGGAGGGCTGGGCATTGACAAATGATGAACAATATTAATACATATTTATTGTGTGTCTCCTGTGTGAAGGTCTTTTTACACATTCTCTTCTTTTGCCGTAGAAAGAACAAATAAGTTCATCTTCAAACTTACAGAGGAAACACACTCCAGCTTCCACCTAGGTCCTCTCTTTGCGCTATGTCAAAGCTTCATAGATGGAAAGGCATTTCTCAAGACACCTTCCCATACATGGGAGGTAATCTTTCCACAGGGTGATCAGTAGTGAGTTTTTAAAGCTTATTTCAATTTTACCACATTACCTTATTTTAGTTTCTATGTAGCTGGGTTTTTTTTTTTAACAGCCCAATATATTTTCCTATTTATTTGTTTGTTGTCTGACTCCATTCATTATCATTTCCCAGCTCCTATGATACAGGCCAGCACTAAATGACATCTCAGTGGATACTAGTTGAAAGGATGAGTGTGTAAATGAGCAAAAACCAGAAGTGAGATCTATAATTTAAAGATACTGCTCATAAAGACATGCTTCCAATTAAACAAAATCGTTTCCAAAGGAGTCATTGTAGGATTTTTTAAATAGTCCCACTAATACCTAAAAACATGACTTAAGTACCCCCAAAATGACTTATTTCACAAAGTATTGGTGTATGCTTTCTTTTTAATGGCATATAGCTACTGTATAAACTACAACACCCTTAAATATGTTATCCAGAATATAAATCCCTCACTATATGATCCAATCAATGGATAAAGTAAAACAAGCACCACCCTCTGTGACTGAAATGGCCAGAAACATACACCAGGCAGGGCAATAATGCTTGCAGAAAACTACCTGAAAGAGCCACCTGACAGTGTTCTCTGGATACAATTTACAGGAGAGATTTGGGAACATAATCTGTGTTATCAGGAAGTATCATCCCAGAGGTAAAATGGAAGTATCGATACTTCATTGAGTGATGAAGACTGTATTCATTTCCTATTGGTGATGTAACAAATTACCACAGATTTAGTGTCTTAATACAACACAGGTTTATTATGTTATAGTTCTAGAGGTTGGAAGTCCAAATTCAGTCTCATTGGGCTACAGTCAAAGTGTCAGCAGCGCTGGTCCCTTCAGAAGCTCTAGGGGAGGATCTTTCTTGCCTTTTCCAGCTTCCAAGAGTTGACTGTTCCTTGGCTCACGATCTCCATCTTTGCTTCTGCTGTGACATGTCCTTCTCTGAAGTCTTGTCTCCCTCTTCTAAGGATCCTTCTTATGATCTTGGATCACCCCGATAATCTAGGATAATCTTCCCATCTCAAGATCCTTAACTCAATCACATCCACAAAATCCCTGTTGCCATATAAAGTAACATATTCACAGGTTCTGGGGATTTGGACACAGATGTTGTTGGAGGCCCATTATTCAGGCAGATTTTAACCAGAGAAAATTAGTCTTAGGGCTTCACTTTGTAAAATACCAGGTTCTTTTCCAATCTGATCTCTTGGTTGCTGTCCTGGTTTATCTTTTTTCTCCCCTTAGCTATGATATTATATAATAACACAATATGTCAGGCACTATTTTATGGACATCATACATTTTAACTCATTTAGTATAGTTACAGGAAGAAGATTAAGTAAATTAAGTAGGAGAATCAGGATTTGAACCAAGGCAACTGTTCCCTAAAGTTAGTGATTCTGCCGTCTTGATCTTCAATGACCCATCTTCCTCCTGAACACCCTGGTGCTGAATGTAATATCTCACTTGAGCCATTTGACATCTCATGACATCTTTCTCAGACTCTGGCTCCCACCTACAAGGATACACCAACATGGCCTCTGCTTTGAGCCACATGCATCCTCGGACAGGCCAGGAGCCTCCTTTAGCTCCTAAGCAGGTTTGGGTCAACAACCAAATGAAATCTCTGGCCCCTCAAAGGTAATGACCAGCTCTTAATGATGGTAACTCCACAGGGGTTCAGTCCTTAAGATCCAACCAGATTCATTTCTGCAGCCTTTACTACAGTATTGAAAAGTATTACTTTTAGAATTGGGAATGTGACTCATGCTTCTATTTTTTATTGAGTACATGGAAGCAACAGTTAATGCAATTTGGTCTGAACTCTGAGCATAATTCCACTCTTGGAGGAGCAGTCATGCTCAGATTTATTAGAGGCTGGAGGCTCTGCCATAGTTCATTAAAGTTTTTCATTTTTCAGCTATATTAAGCTACATGCATTCTGGTAAGTCAGACAGCATAGAGCTGTGACTCTAATCAGATACTTTCATTAGCCCAAGAATTCCTAATCTGAGGCTGTGGACACTTCAAGTAGCCTGTGGATGCACCTGTTGGTCAGTGATGGGTTTCTGAGAATCAAGAGCCACCAGGTTTCTGAGAATCAAGAGCCACCAGTAATGAAGCTCAGTTATGTGCTGCAAAGATGGAGGTACTTGATAAATATTAACATTATTCGTTGACTGAGCCAATGCATATGCATGGCATAGTTCTGGACAGTTCTCCCCAACACCCACTTCAGAATATTAGAATCCATTTAGTTAATTCAACAATCTTGCACCAAAGCCTTGTGTCTGTAGACTCTAAGTATTTTGAGGGAGTCAGATGGCCAGGACTTCTCAGTGAGATGACCTGGCTTAAGCAAGTGTTTTGCTAGCATCAAATCACTTTGATTAATCTACCTGGGACCATCCCCCAATCCCAGCCCCTACTGTAGCTTCTGCAACTGCTTTCTCAGGGACAAACAGGGCTGTACTCTATCTTCCTTCCCCTGCTGACCACTTGGTTATCAGAAAAATGTAAGATCTGCATGGCAAGAGGATTGAAGGGAAAGTTTGAAGTACAGCTACTCTTATTAATCTACCTGTGGGTGTGGGCACGTACAAGCCAGGGTAGATGAGTCTGTGAGTTCCTAGGAATGGGAGGCCAAATGTCATGCAGATGAATTTCTCTGCAAAAGTTTTCAGCTTTTTTCAGATTCTTAAAATGGCCCAGACCCAATAGCATTTCAGAACTGCTGGATTAATATCCCAGATTCTCACCTTTAAAATGGGAATAATAATCAGAGAGTGGAAGAATGAAATTAGATTGCCTGTGTAGAGCACCTAGTACACTTCCTAGCAAGTGGTAAGTTCTTGACTAATTAATATGGCCAAGAGTTAAGCTTAGGCCTCAAAACATCAACATAACTCTATCTGAAAATATCTGAAAAATAGGCAGTCTAAATTTCACTCGAAGATAAAAGTAAATAAAATGAATAAGACACAAAATATGCACAAGGTTATCCATCATAAAATTATTTGTAATTCTCAAATTTAAAATATTGAAAAAAACGTAAGTCCTATTTAGGAGGCTGTTTGAATAAATTATGGCACATTCATATAACTGAATACCATGTGGACATAATAAAGAATGTTAAACATTTCTATTAATAAATATCAAGTGATTTCTAGGATGTGTTAAGTTAAAAAAAACAAGGTTTTTTTTTAAAAATGGAATAACTGGGTATCCATATGCAAAAAAAAAAAAAAAAACCTCAATTCATATACCATATAAAAAATTAACTCAAAATGGATCACAGATCTAAATTCAAAACCTAAAATATAAAAAACTGACTGGAGAAATGTTTGTGACTTTGGATTAAGCAAAGATTTTTTTTAGATTCAGCACTTCACACTTGATCCACATAAGAAAACACTTAAAATTGAACTTTAACAAAATTAAGAAATTCTACTCTTCAAAGGACACTGTGAAGGAATGAAAAAAGCTAAAGACTGGGAGAAAATTTGGAAATTACATATCTGATAAAGGACTTGAATCCAGAATATATATATATAAAGAATTCTGAAAACACTATAATAAGAGAACAAAGAACCCAATTTTAAAAACGGGTAAAAGATTTGTATGGAGACTTATGCAAAGAAGATATATGAGTGGCAAGTTATTGCATGAATTTCGTTAGTTATGTTAGTTAATCAAAATCGCAATGAAATACCAATACTCATCTAATAGAATGATTAAAGTTAAAAAGATTGATAATACAAGTGTTGTAATTTATTGGTAAAGATAGGAAACAATTGAAACTCATACATTATAGGTAAGAATGAAAAATCGTATATAAACTGTCACTTTCTTTTTTTTAAGGTTTATTTATTTTAGAAAGCGAGAGAGCATGAGTGGGAGGGGCAGAGGGAAGAGAATATCAAGCAGACACCATGCTGAGTGCAGAGCCCAACGTGCGGCTTGATCTCAAGACTGTGAGATCAGGACCTGAGCCAAAACCAAGAGATGGACGCTTCACTGACTGCACCACTCAGGCACCCCAAACTCTGGCAGTTTCTTAAAAAGTTAACATACACACCTACTATATGGACTCAGCAATCTCACTTTCAAGTGTTTACCCAAGAGAAAGGAAAGCAAATATCCAAAGACTTTACATGAATGGTCATAAGAGCTTCATTTGTGGGACGCCTGGGTGGCTCAGTCGGTTAAGCATCTGCCTTCAGCTCAGGTCATGATCCCAGGGTCCTGGAATCGAGCCCTACATCGGCTCCTTGCTCAGTGGGGAGCCGGCTTCTCCCTCTGCCTGCCACTCTCCCTGCTTGTGCTCTCTCCCTCTGTCTCTCTGACAAATAAATAAATAAAATCTTAAAAAAAAGGTTTAAAAAAAAAGAGCTTTATTTGTAATAGCCTTGTTATGGACTGAATATTTGTGTCCTCTTCCCCCATATTCCTATGTTGGAGCACTAGCCCCAATGTAATGGTATTTGGAGTTGGAGCCTGTGGGAGGTCATTAAGTTTAGGTGGGGTCATGAGAGTAGGACCTCCATGATGGGCTTAGTGTTCTTAAAAGAAGAGGAAGAGAACCCAGCTTGCTCTCTCTCCACCATGTGAGGACATATGAACAAGTGGCTGTCTGCAAGCCAGGAAGAAGGCCTTCATCAGGAGGTGAATCAGCTGATACCTTGATCTTGGACTTCCTAGTCTCCAGATCTATGAGAAATAAATGTTTGTTGTTTAGGCCACCCAGTCTACAGTTTTGTGCAATAGCAGCCTTAACAGACTAAGAGAAGCCCCAAACTGGAAAAAACCCAAATACCCATCAACACATGAATGGATAAACAAATTGTGATATATCCTTATAATGAAATACTGCTCAGCAATAAAAAGGAATAAACTGCTGATACATGCAACAAAATGAATGAATCTCAAAATAATTATACTAAGTGAAAGAAGCCCCACAAAAAAGTAATAAATTTATCCAAGAAAATTTTGAGCATGATATTCTAATAGTACATCCTTATGGGATATAGTCAAAGGACAAATGAACAAAAAAATCTCAAGAAAATCTTGCATTTTACTTTGAGGGTTTATTTTGGTAATGATATTGACATAGTAATTCAGAAACTGTTTTTTCCATGTAGTATAATTGAGTAATATATTGATATATTTGGGAACCAGGATTTTCACTATGGTAGAAGGGAAATACAAATGTGGAGTAGGGGAAGCTGAGGAAAAATCTTGTGATGATAAGTTTGAATTGGAGGTATCAGTGTGAAATCATGATTTCAAATAGATACACGCACATACAAATACACACGTTAGCCTTTCCACAGACAGGGCCTAGACACAGTGAAACCCCAGTAGCAATGAGCATAACTACCACCCAGATCTTGGTTACTACATAACATTTCCTCCTAAAAGGAACCAGGTTTCCTTAGAGAAATTACTTATTCCAGGTCTGGGGTAATGAAAGCACAAGGTGAGCTTATAATGTCTTCTTGTGCCAAAATGCAAACAAGTGCAGAAAGACCAGTGGGGACATGTCAAAAGGACACAGGAATTAGCTTGAGAAGCTCTTATTGAATCAAATTTGGGGCAATTTGAGCTTCAAAAACAGTAGCAATACAATAGATTTTAACACTGTATTGAAAAAAGAACTCATGAGTTCATACTAGTATTTTAAAAGAGAGTTGTAGCTCATTTATACATAAGAATTATGTTAAAAAGGAAGAAGAATTGAATTAGAAATAATTTTGGGCCACCAACGTAACTAATTAGGAAGCATTGTCAGTGGATCCCAAACACTCTGGCTGAAAAGCTGGAAAACATGATATTCATAGGTCTCTGAGTATCAGAGGGAGGGAAAAGGTCCTTTTACAACAGACAGTCCAGTGATGAAACTTAGCATGAGCAATAATTGTATGACCTGATATAATGTGCTTCCTGATGGGATGCAATGGGAAGCACATGCATCATCACATGTATAATGTTCTTGACCACAATGTTTGACCTGAATTTAATCATGAAGAATACAACGTGGCAAATCCAGAATGTGGGATATACTATGAAACTGTTGGTCAGGACTATTAAAAAAAAAAAGTCCAAAAGAGTTAAAAATACAGCAGCGTACTTTTCTAGACCAAAAGAAAGCTAACAGATGTGATTTAAAAATGCAACATGTGAACCTTGATTGAATCCTGGATTATAAAAAACAGCTTTAAAAGGCATCTTGTGGGGCACCTGGGTAGCTCATTTGGTTAAATATCCAACTCTTGATTTCAGCCCAGGTCTTGATCTCAGGGTTGTGAGTTCAAGCCCCATGTTGGGCTCTGCACTGGGCATGGAGCCTACTTAAAAAAAAAAAAAAAAGGCATTTTGTAATTATTGGGGAAATTTTCTTCTATACTATACATTAGACACTGACTTGTATCACAGTTAAATTTCCTGTGAATGATAATGGCATTTTGGTTATGTAGGAAAAACATGATGGAGTATTTAGGAATAGAATATCAATGATGTCTACAGCTATCAAATGGCTCAGCAAAAAAATTGTGTATGTGTGTGTGTTGAGAAAGAAGGAGAAAAAGCAAATGTGGCAAAATATTGACAACAGGTGAATATATGTACAGGAAATATGAGCCTCAGTATATTATTCTTTCAACCTCTGTAAGTTTAAAAACTTTCAAAATAAAAAGTTGGGTAAAATAGCAATAGCAAAATAAAGTTCAAGAAAAACAAATACCATTTTATACCTATTAGACCAGTTCCTCCCACTTCACTGTGCTTTGTTTTTTAAGATAATACCCAGTACTGCCAAGGTTGTGGGAAGCTATAGTCGAATTGCCAGTGGCATGACCATAGGCTCAGCCTATGCGGACTAGAATGGAGCAGTGCTTACTAAGCACCGAGGCACATTTATACTGGGGGAGGCAGCCATTGCCCTGAGGATTCATTTCCAGAAATTAGGTTGGCAAAAGTAAAATGCTAGGCCTGAAAATTAGAAATGGAAACAACTTTAATTTCTAACAATAAGGGTTAGCTTTAGGAAATTATGCTCTGCCACTAGATGGAATATTATGCAAGTATTAAACATCGATTTTAAGACTTCCTAAAATGAAAACCAAATGATTATGGTTAGCATTTAGTTCTTTAAAAAAAAAAAAGAAGAATGCAAAACCATTGTGATTCCAACTTCGAAAAGAAAAAAATGTGAATGGGTATGAACCAAGACTAACTGGTAATATACGAACATTAAATTTATTGTATTACAGTGTCAGAATTATGGATGAATTTTTTTCTTTAAAGTCATTTAAAACTGTTGCAGCTTATGCAATAAAGAAAAAAGTAATCTCAACAGTTAAATTTATTTCTATAAAAACTTTCATGGGATGGTAGATAAAAGCCCCATACTTTAGTGTACCCTGTGGGTATTCTAAAGACCAAGTGACAAATTAATTAACCTTGCAAAAACTGTATGGAAGGGTATGGACTGGAAGGAAAGGAGAAAACTCAAAACTATGTGCCAAGGTGGTAGAATCCTGAATGCTATTATTTCTCTTGATATTGTTATTTTATCAGTACATTAAAAAGTGATTTAAATGAGAAACAAAGAATGAAACTCATAGTTACCCGTCATTCAACACTTGCTTTACATATTTTATCTCTTTTAAGCTATAGATGCACTCTTTAATGTAAGTTGGCTATGGGGGTTGCTTTTCTCTCATCTCTCAACTGGCTGGCTTCCATACCTTCATTAGGAGACCCTGTTGTTGGGGCGCCTGGGTGGCTCAGTCGTTAAGCGTCTGCTTTCAGCTCAGGTCATGATCCCAGGGTCCTGGGATCGAGCCCCGCATCGGGTTCCCTGCTCCACAGAGAGCCTGCTTCTCCCTCTCCCACACCCCTGCTTGTGTTCCCTCTCTCGCTGTGTCTCTCTCTGTCAAATAAATAAAATCTTTTTAAAAAAAAAAAAAAGGAGACCCTGTTGTTTTATTTCTAGCTTCCTTTCTCCCTCCACTGGTAATCGTACCTCCAGTCTTGCTTTGGAGAAATCATCCCTCTCTCTGTGTTAGCTATGTGCTCTTCTTGGTGGAGCTAATTCCATACATTGCTCCTTAACCAATCATATGTGGTGAAAGTGACTTTCTGGGACTTCCAAGACAAGCTCATAAGAAGCCTTCCAGCTTTTGCTTGGTTCTCTTGGAGCTCTGAGCTGCCATGTGCGAAGTCTAGCTATCCTGCTAGAAAGATCATGTGGAGAGTGCCTGAGACTACATGATGAGAGAGAAAGGCTTAACCTTCCAACTATCCCCACTAGGGTGCCAGGCATATGAGTAAAGCCACCATGGACCCCCCCCCCCCCACCCAGCCCAATCCAGTTATAAGTAGAATATCACCTAGGGATTGTATTAGATGCCATAGGAAGCTGAAAAATCACCCAGCAGAGACCTCCCCATGCTTCAGACTCTTCTAATGATTGTAGAGCTGCTGTGGTTAGTGTTTGTTGGTTGGTTAGTTAGTTGGTTGGTCAGTTGGTTGTGAGCAACAGAATCCGGCTTTGGCTAACTTATGCCATGTATTAGTTTCTTCTTGCTGCTGTAACAGCTGACTTCGTGGCTTAAAACAACACAACTTTATTATCTTGTAGTTCTGAAAGTCAGACATCCAAAATAGGTCTCACTGGGCTAAAAATAAGGTGTTGGCCGTGCTGCATCCCTTCTCAAGGCTCTTGGGATTCTAGAGGCTGCCTTCCTCCCTTTGCTCATGGCTCCTTCTTCCATCTTCAGAGCCAGCCATGCTGCATCTTCAGATCTCACTGACTCTGCTCCATTATCTTATCTCTTCTCTGGCCTACCCAGAGAATCCAGGACTACCTCCCAATTGTAAAAATCCTTAATTTAATCACATCTGCAAAGTCCCTTTTAGTATGTAAGGTTCATTAGGTTCCAGGGATTAGAACTTGGATATATTTATTTGGGTGACTATTATTCCTCCTACCATATTCCATAGAGGAATATTTTGGAAGGATACTACATTATCTCATGAAAATTAAGGAGTATTTGAACCACCGAGGTTTAGGAAGGGCAGGAGCCTTGTCATCTTAAAGGATTTGAGCAGTGGTAATTAATAACAGCATTAATAAACAGTCACACTTAAAAAGTTTTTACTATGCATCGGGCACTGCCCTAAGAATTCCATGTGTATTAACTCACTCAATCCTGGTACCAGTTGTGTGTGGTAGATACTATTATCTGCTTCATTTTACACATGGGGAATCTGAGGCAGAAAGACCTTCTCAGTAGTGCTATGCCAGTGATCTGAAAAAGCTCCAAAGGCTTTCGAGCCTCTGTCTTTTAGTTCACAATTCCAAATTCCCAGGACAGATCAGCCAGCTTGGGTCAGGCGACCACCCTGGACTATAGCTGCTGAGAGGGTCTGGTGGCCCTGACATAGCCATTGGGTGCCACGCTCAGAGAAAGGATTTGTATGAGCCATACAGCCATCTCCAAAAGTGTCCATGGCAAGAGTAGAGATGCTCCCAAGACCTTTGGTAATAAAGAAAAATATGTATGAATAACCTAAGTTAAATTTGACACATACAGTGATCTGTGGAAATTCATAGACAAATAATGTTTTCACTATCTTCAATACTACATAACCTGATTTAGCAATTGGCCAATTAGTGAGTAAAAAATTGGGGCTTAAATGTTACTTCAAAACTGACGGGATGATTTATTATTCCACTGTAAATCGAGCAACGGTTTCCAGATACTGGAGAACAAAGTTTTCTGGCATCAAAAAGTTTGAGAAATGTGATACCTTCCTCAGAGATTTACATCTCATGTTAGTATATTAAAGATTAATTCAAAGAAACCTGTTTTACTCTGTTCATTGGTTAAACCAACAGACCTATTTTCTTAGCACAACTATTAACACATCCTCCTCTGCAATATTTTCATCTTAACGCCAGTTTGGGTAGCTCCAAGATAATACACACATAAACCAAGATATTTATGAAACTTCACCGTTTCTTATCCTGGCAGTTGAAATTTAAGTTCAAACACAGTTTTCTTTCTTTGCTAATAACAAACTGATTTTTTTTTAAAGATTTTATTTATTTATTTGAGAGAGAGAGAATGAGAGACAGAGAGCATGAGAGGGAGGAGGGTCAGAGGGAGAAGCAGACTCCCTGCTGAGCAGGGAGCCCGATGCGGGACTCGATCCCGGGACTCCAGGATCATGACCTGAGCCGAAGGCAGTTGCTTAACCAACTGAGCCACCCAGGCGCCCAACAAACTGATTTTTAAATGTGCAGAGCAGTAATTCTCAAGGTGTGGTCCTGGGACCAGCAGCATCAGCAGGACTGAGGAACTTGTTAAAAATGCAAATTCTCAGGCCCTACCTCAGACCTACTGAATTGGAAACCCTAGGGGTGGGGCCCAGCAATATGCACTTTAACAAGCCCCCCAGGTGCTTCTGATAGAGACTAAGGGTGAGAGCTGCTACAGAGACTCTTCAGTGGCCATGTTTGATAATATTGAGCTCAAACAGTTCCCTTAAAGGCCATGAATCCTACAGCAAAACAGTTGGCTGAGAGTGACCAGCCATCCTGGTTTGTCTGAGACTAATAAACTTTCTAGGATGCAGAACTTTCAGCTAAAACTGGGCAGTCCCAGGCAAGCTGGTATGGCTGGATCACCCTCTTCCAGTCTGTATCTCCCATTTTACAGATGAGGAAACAGAGGTTAAGGGACTCACCTAAAGGCCTAGAGCTGGGACATTGTAGAGATGAGAGTTGAGAGACTGGGTTTTTACCATCATGCCACACTGCCTGCTACTACATGGGTCAAAACCACAGCTACTCGCTGCTCTGTGGCGTAGTGGTGGTCAGCTGGAGCTGGCTTTTCAGAGCCCAGATCCTGAGTCTGCCTCCGTCTGAGGGATATGTTCTTGGGGCTGAAAAGTAGTTCCATTCACAGAGATCAGAAAAAAACAACCTCTCTTTCATCTCCCACCGATTATAATATAGTATAGTGTAGTAGGATACTATAATATAGTGATGATGGCTGACTTTGAATTCTAGCTGCACTTATTAGCCTTGTGACCTTGAGCAAACTCCATCCTCTACACCTCAGTTTCCTTATTTATAGAATGGGGATAAAGATGGTACCAAAGGATTAGGTGTGTGAATGTACATGAAGCCCTAGCCCCAGTGCCTGGCACACAGTGAGCAGTCAATACATGTAAACAAAAATGATGTGGGATATATCCCTCTTGTCCTTTCCATTCACACCTTGGTACCCAACCCCCCTGGCAAGCTCTCTTTCCCACTGCACTGCAGAAGATGGTAGAGAACCAAGGGATGGGAGACTATTCATTCAGCAAGCATTGTATGCTGATTAGCTGCTGCACACTATACTAGCACACCGTAGGTGTCCCACACATGTTTTTGAATGAATGAAATGCCTGCCATACGCCAAGTGTTACATCAGATCTTGAGGATACAGGGATAAGCAGGATAAGCCAGACCCTGTAGAAACAATCAAATAGGGGATATTTTTAAAGAAAAGGTAATAACAGGGTACAGCAGGGATCATGATAGGAGGATGCAGAATGAGATTGGGTGGATACTAGAGGAAGGACCTAGCTGGGACTGCAGATGAGAGGGATCCGGAACAGCTTCCCAGGAGGACAACACAAGCTGAATCTAGGAGACTGTCTTGAAAGAAGTGAGGTGTGATGTTCTAGTAGAGCGACAGTATGGACCAAGGACAGAGGCATGAAACCACCATGGCTTTGTGAAACAAATAGAAGGTGAACATCTCTTTATTTTATTGAAGTATAGTTGACATACAGTGTTATATTAGTTTCGGGTGTGCATTCCCACAAGGGTTCCCTTTGCTTCACATCCTCACCAACACTTGTTATTTCTTGTCTTTTTGATACTATCCCTTCTGACTGGTGTGAGGTGATATCTCATTGTGATTTTGATTTGCATTTCCCTGATGATTAGTGAGGTTGAGCATCTTTTCATGTGTCTATCAGAGAAGAGGAACATCTTTTAACAGTTGGTTGTTAGAGAGACCATTAACCCAGCATGTCCAGGGTGGGGTGGGAAAGAGTGTATGTGCTCCCTCCTCCTGGCATACATGTGCACTGGGTTTTCTGATACAGATGTGGCTGAGTGGCAAGAAAATTAGACAGGAGAGTGAAGGCCCCTGTTCTCAGCTTCGGGGAAAATTTATTCTTTATTCATTTTTGTTCTCTAGAGCCAATTTCAAACTTCTGCAAAGACTGGGTGTTCCCCAAATGCTTCAACAGACTGGCAAAGCAGTGACAAAGCAGCCAAAACTGAACAGGCTCCCCAATTGTTCTAGGGACTTGCTGTTCTCCAGCCCTTTACCCTGAGGGGCCCTGGAGGCTGGGATGTGCAGGCCTGGTATTATCCCATTGACAGAAATAGACTCCCATGAATGGAAAGCAAGCACACAAAGGGAGATACATACCAGGCTATATGGGTGTGTACCCCTAGATGTGTTTTTTACCCCCAAAGTAGAGATTGGATATTTCTGACTCTTCTACAAAGCTGAACTTGGACAAAACTGCATGTAAACCAATTTGTTTCTCCAAATCACTGTCTTTCATCATTTCCCAATTAGATTGCAGTTTATTGGTTTCTAGAATTAGATTAAAGTAGTCAGTAGGCAAAACTCTTACTAAAATAATATCTGCCAAAATGAAAGGCTGCAAGTTGGTTTGAACTCCAAATGAATCAAAATATAATATCCACATCTTCTCTCTGATGTCTCTTTCCTAATCCTATTGAACTCTGAATTCTGTATAAGGTTTATTTGTCCTGTTCAGAAGCTTAGTAGACTAAAATGGAATTACTATACTTAAGACATATGGTTCTGAAGGAGACTAAAACTTGTTTTCTTCCTTAGATTTACAAGAAAGTCAATTTCAGCTCAATTGACTTAACTTCAATAACCATTTTTTCCTTCCTGGGGAAGTCAAGTGGGTTTCAGTTGCAAAGAAGCATACTGATCTCTTTCATTAAGAAAGCATAACGTTAAAAAAATTAAAGCAAGCCATGTCAGAGTGCATTGACCTCTCAGAACAAACTGGCACCATTTCTAAATGACCACAACAATTTACATGTGGTTGTTTTAACCCCCTTCCCCATCTACAATAGCAAACAAATATAACTTGAGGAAATAAACGGCATAAATATGTCCACAGAAGGAGACAGAGTGGTTTAACAGCCTCTAATCTTGGCTCTAGCATCTTCAGAAAAGCTTAAGAAAGCCACCAGAATCTCTAGATCTCCTTGTCCTTACCTTCCAATGGGGAATGTAAGAGCTGAAAGTAGATTCATGGTTACTAAGGGCTGGGACTAGGAAGAAATGGGGAGAGACCTCTAATGGGGATGGGGTTGCTCTGTTGGGATGATGAAATGTTCTGGCAAGAGACAGTGATCGTGGTTGCACACCTTGTGAATATACTAAAAACCTCAGTACACTTTAAAATAGTGAATTTTATGGTATGTCTATTCTATCTTAGAATTTAAAGAAAATATATGTGCGGGCGCCTGGGTAGCTCAGTTGGTTAAGCGACTGCCTTCGGCTCAGGTCATGATGCTGGAGTCCCAGGATCGAGTCCCACATCGGGCTCCCTGCTCAGCAGGGAGTCTGCTTCTCCCTCTGACCCTCCCCCCTCTCATGTGCTCTCTCTCTCAAATAAATAAATAAAATCTTAAAAAAAAAAAAAAAAGAAAAGAAAATACATGTGCTACTTCACGGGGCTATCATTAGGAGGCAGAGAGAAAGTACACACAAAACCTCTGTAAAACTCTAATGTGTCGTTTTTAGTGAGGATCAGTTGTATTAGTTGGGAGTTTTTTGTTGTTGTTTGTTTGTTTGGGTTTTGATTGTTAGACACCTAACTTGAGACTTTACTGACCCATGTAACCAAACTGCAGGCCCTAAAATTAGAGATTCCAAGTGGGCCACATTCTCTCTGCCTCTCACCTTGGCTTTTCTGAACATCGCCTTCATTCCCTCAGTTGTGGCCGGAGCATGGGTATCGTGGCTGCCTGACCGGCAACTTCCATTTTGTCACCAGCGAGGTCTCAGAGTCTTTGGTTCTCTGGCCTGAAGCTCAGCACTACTGCACAGTTGCTCCATTTGACTCAATTTGGGTAAAATATGCAAACTTAGACCCATCACAGTGGCCTCAGAGATGACTTCTACAGGAAGATTGGCAGCTCCCATTAGAACCACACAATAGAGGTGCACTCCCCAAAAGAGGTGGGCAGAAGGCTGCCTTCACCAGACAAAACAACAGATGTCCCACACTAGACCAATGACCCAGGCTTCCCCATGTTGGTGTCAGAATGGACTTCAGATATCCGTCTCATCCAAACTCCTTATTTCATAGAGGAGGAAGCTCAGTTCAGAGAACTAGTTAGCAGAACCAAGACTAGATTTTTAACTGCCAACTTAGTGAATGAACATAAGTTGATGATTCTCAAATCCATACCACAGCACAAACTGGGGAACTTATTAAGAATACAGACTGCTGGGGCACCTGCGTGTCTCAGTTGGTTAAGCATCTGACTCTTGACTCTTAGTTTCGGCTCAGGCCATCATCTCCTGGTTGTGGGATGGAGCCCTGCATTGGGCTGTGCTTAGTGCAGAGTCTGCTTCAGATTCTCTCTCCCTCTGCTCTCATTCATTCTCTCTCTCTCTCTCCCCACCCCTCTCAAATAAATAAATAAATAAATAAATAAATAAATAAAATCTTTAAAACAATATATAAACCAGCAGACACTGTCACATATAGAAAAAACCTTTATCTTTAAAAAAAATACAGATCACAAGGCTCCCACTTGAGACTTAAATAAGTACTTGGGGACTATCGTGTATGTGAGTCTGGATTCAATTACAAGGGCCTCAGATGATTCTGATGTTTGGGCTTTACCACTTAGGAAAGAAAACCTGATACCTAGATCTCCACCTTGAGATGCTCATGCACTGAACTGAGCTGTGGGAGACCCTGATGTGCAGCTAAATTTGAGAACCACTAACTTAACCTAATGCACATTAGAATCACTGGGGAGGCTTTTTTTTTTTTTTTAAGATTTTATTTATTTGACAGAGAGACACACAGTGAGAGAGGGAACACAAGCAGGGGGAGTGGGAGAGGGAGAAGCAGGCTTCCCGCGGAGCAGGGAGCCCGATGCGGGGCTTGATCCCAGGACCCCGGGATCATGACCTGAGCTGAAGGCAGACGCTTAATGACTGAGCCACCCAGGCACCCCTGGGGAGGCTTTATTAATACAAGTGCCGGGGCCCAAATGTAGAGTAATGTAAATGTAGAGTTACTTAAGATGAAATGCAAATAAACACATGTGATACTATCAAATGCAAACGACTCATCTAAAGTGATATGAACTAAACAGATACCTTTATGGAACCTGCGAAGTTGTGCTACCCTCACAAATGACATTTATATCTCATACTGGGCCTGGAAGCTGGCAAATTTATTTAGACACATCCCATTTCAGAGGTAATAAAATATGGGGGGAAATGTATATTTTAGAGTCATGGAAATATGGTGCTATCCCTATTTTCAGATGAGGTTCTAGAAGATTAAATGACTAACCCAAAGTAACATAGTTCATTATACGGCCAAGCCAGAAATACAACTTAGCTAGAGTTCTCCAGAAACTCCTCTACGAACAAACTTTCCATTTACAAACTTTCCTTGACAAGAACAAAGCAATTTGCCAAAACAAAGTTTTGTCAGCTCTGCCTACAGCCAGCAGTTGGAATTAGGAGTCCCCTTGGGCTTGCTAATGGACATAGTGGCAGGCTTTTAAGACCTAACTGATCCCAAGGGTGGAGTTGGTATGTCTTTCAATGGAATTAATTTTAAAGTATTTTAAAGCAGATACAATTTTAAAGTATTTTAAACTGAAAATTTGGAGCCCAAAAAGGTATAAATGCATTTATCTTTGAAAACAATAATTTAAAAAGTCAAGATGATTAAAGAAGGAAAAATAGAATGAGACTAGAAGCATGAGGAAGAAAATGGTCAGTTGGATCGGTTTTATGCTTTGAATAGATCATTATCAAATTGTCAGCATGACCAAATTTATCTGACATTGTATGGTTCTTTTCTTTCTTTTAAAATTACTATTTAGTTATAAGGAAATTAAATGTTCGTTAAAAAAAGAAAGCAACAGGGGCACCTGGGTGGCTCAGTCGGTTAAATATCTGCCTTCGGCTCAGGTCATGATCCCAGGGTCTTGGGAATGAGCCCCACGTCGGGCTCCCTGCTCAGCGGGAAGCCTGCTTCTCCCTCTCCCACTCCCCCGCATGTGTTCCCTCTCTCAATGTGTCTCTCTGTCACATAAATAAAATCTTGAAAGAAAGAAAGAAAGAAAAAGAAAGAAAGAAAGAAAGAAAGAAAGAAAGAAAGAAAGAAAGAAAGAAAGAAA
>NW_023270265.1:21336844-21354975 GCF_011800145.1 Mirounga leonina | reverse complement strand
AAAGAAAGAAAGAAAGAAAGAAAGAAAGAAAGAAAGAAAGAAAGAAAAATTCAGAAATAAAAAGGGTAAACATTGATCTTCCCCATCTTGTAAGAGATAATCAGTTTGGTATATATTTTTCCAGAATATACATGTCTACAGTGATTTTTCTTGGCTCACGTGTGCAGTTTGTAACTTGCTTTTTTCCATTGAACAATATATAGTGACCATCTTACATTATTTTAACCTGAAGGCAAGTTAAACAACTCACTGTAAGCACGTTGAATTACTTGTGTGGTGCCAAATGTTTGTTTGACATTATAGAGATGTCCCTAAATGCAGTCCAACTCTCTCAGCTTTATTAAAACTCTATTTATAAATCAAGCCCAAAGTCACTGGACAAGATGGCACATTCTTTGTTCTTCTCTGACTTTCAACCTTTGTAGGGTAGCAAACCCCCCTCCCTAGTTCCTCATAGCTCCTGTCAGCAGTGTGCTGGCAAACTGGCTCTGGGTGGAGAGGGAACCCTAATTTGTAGCAGGTTTATTGGTTTCCACGTTGTAAATACTTCCACTATAGTTTGAAGTACCAGCAGTTTAACAGTTGGCTCCCAAAATTCCTGAATATTTAACATTCAGGTCTGAGGTGCTGGAGCACAGCAGTGTCCAGCCACTCAGTGATCAATTATGGCACCTATAGGACTCTTTTATCTTGATATAACACTATTGCAGGCTGATTTCCTACATAGAGTCACTGCACCTAAAAGAAAGGCGGGTTTAATGGAACAAATGACCAAAAACCAAAGATGGGAGGGAAAAAAATGAATTAGGGGAACACCCCTCTCGTATTTCCTTATTTGCCTGGAATTTCTAGAATAAAAACCTCCAAGTATAATGAGGTTCTTCTGTTAGATGTATAGGTATAAATATTATTATGCTAACATTTTTTTCTTTTCCCCGATAAAAAGTAGTCCACAAGTCTGGTTTTATGTTCTATTAAAGGCTCTTTGCAGTTTTCCCTTTCCCAGATGTTAAATAGCTTTTTCCTCCAGTATTTCTTCCTGCATAATGATTTTTATGGAAGCGAATACAGTATGCATTTTAAAGTCTTACCAGTTGTGACAATAAAATAACGGGACTTTTAAAATCTAACCGTGTATTTGGAAAGATAGGAAAACCATACATTTATTTTCTTAGGAAAACACATGCTCATTCTGATGAGAACGTCACTGCTCAAAATATTTTGGAAATCCTCTTGTTGAGTTGTCTTTAGCACAAGATTATGAAGTGTGAATTAAAATTAGTTAGGTTGCCCCATAACACTGCTTCGTATGTTTTAAATTAAAAGTAGAACCTCTGATGTGGGATAAAAAGCAATGGATTTGGAATCAGATCTGGATTGAAGTCCAACTCTGTTTTGTAACTCTGCACATCCCTTAACTTCTCCAAACTCACTTTCCTCCTCTGCGACTTGAGAATAACAGTGCCTACACCAGGGTTGTCCTGGAGATTAAATGAAACGAGGCATTGTTATAGTACCTTGTGCAATGAAAATGCAGGTTATTATTGGCCCAGCTTGATTATAATTGAATGGGCTCAGCTATTTCCAAAATTCAGATGTAACCACTGAAGGCATAAATGTTCCATCATTGAAAAAAATATTCAAATGAATGTGGAAAAGGCTCTGATGCCTCAGGTCAGTCTGTTGAACCCCAGTGAGAACTCACCTGGGGTCCAGAGAAATATTCTGTGCAAAACCTCTCCTTACTCTCCAGGTCCTAAGCATTCTCATTTCCTCCTGCGCCTCTCCTTCTCAGCACCTACTCCATTGGATGAATGTAGGAAATACTGGCTAAAAGCAGAGCATTTATAGAAATGAAATTTGAAAGGATCCTGGCTAGGCTTTTGACAAGAACATTGTCATCTCTCTCACACCCAGCAGCCTGAGCCAGCCAGCCCTCCTCCTTTTAAATGGCTGGCTCCAGTGTGCCGCTAATCTTGCCATTTTAAGATAGCCTCGAGGGGTGAGACAAGTTCCATAGTGGAACACAGGGCATAAGCAGGATGTTTTATACAGTCCGAAGCAATGAGTGAGAAATTAACCCCAAGCCCGGCCAAGCCACAGTCACCAGCACTGCTAAGCAAATCCCAGCCATTTGCCCCCCAACCTGCTCCATCACATGAGTGAAATATTTAGCCAGGTTACCCCAAGTTTCTTGCTGTAAAACTAAGCCTTTGTGGTCTGCGGGAGCCATTACCGAAGTCTGTCATCGGCAATGCTCCTTTCAGTACTCTTAAAGTATCTTCTCTTTTTATATTTCATGTTAATCAAAACAATGAACAGCCATCCCTTAGGTATTCCAACAATGCCTTACCACATATAGTCTGCAAAACAGAACAATAGACAAACGTCAGTTTGCTGTATTCTGTATCATTTTTTTAAAATTTTAGTTTTTAAAGTGTGCCTTCATTATAAGAAAGTAAGAGGGGAAACTGCTTACCATTCTGAGGGGAAAAGAAAAGCTCTCACATGTGGCTGTAAAGTGTTCATTTATGGTGATGAGTTGTCCTGCATCATAACAACCTTATAAATGAAGGTTTGCTGGGGTCGCCCTCTGTAGACTCCACTATCTGTCAGGGTAGGGTTCTGTAGTTAGTGCAGGTAGAGTATAAAGTGCCTTAAAAAGAAAAAGAAGAACTTTTAGGGGTGCCTGGGTGGCTCCCTCAGTTAAGCGTCTGCTTTTGGCTCAGGTCATGATCCCAGGGTTCTCTGGGCTCCCTGCGCAGCAGGGAATCTGCTTCTCCCTCAGCCTCTGCCCTTCCCCCTGCTCCTTCTTTCTCTCTCTCTCTCTCTCTCTCTCTTGCTCACTCACTCTCAAATAAATAAATAAAATCTCCAAAAAAAATAATTTTTTAAAAAGGGAAACACATATCTAATAATATTTGAAATAGTTTACAAGATACAACTGTTCCATTAATAGATTAAACGCAATGAATACACTGACCCAAGGTTTAGTTATCCTTGATTAGAACCACTACAGTATTAAAAAAAAAAAAAAACTAGACAAAACTCAGCTTTTTTTTAGGAATCCTTTGAGGTGGAAGAATCTTTTTTTTTTTTTTTTAAAGATTTTATTTATTTATTTGAGAGAGAGAGAATGAGAGACAGAGAGCACGAGAGGGAAGAGGGCAGAGGGAGAAGCAGACCCCCTGCTGAGCAGGGAGCCCGATGTGGGACTCGATCCCGGGACTCCAGGATCATGACCTGAGCCGAAGGCAGTCGCTTAACCAACTGAGCCACCCAGGCGCCCGAGGTGGAAGAATCTTAATGTGACACTTCTGTTAGTATTCTGTAAACATCAACTTAGAAACTGAGTACTTGATGTTTGAAGGTAAATTAGATATTGAAGAAGCAAACCAAATGTTCAAATGTTCTCATCCAGCAGTCATCAGTACCTCAGGCCTGTTTGGTAAAGCATTTAGTTACATATTTTCTTATTTCCTGTTGCTGCCTGCAAACATTTGCAAAATGTACATAATTACTCCTGTCGCTTGGTCCCATCAGTTGTTAGTTTCTCGAACTCAAACTGAATCTTTGCGGTCTTGTTATGAATGTTTAACTACTTAATTGGGAAATATTTAAGCAATGATGACATTAAACATTCCTTCTTTTCTCCTAATGGAGACTTAATAGTCCTTCCCAATGAGTGTTTTAAGACTATGTATTTTTTAACTTTAAAAGTAGCTTGTGTTCACTGTTGAAAAACACAAAAATGAAGACAAAAAATGAAGAAAAAAGTCACCTGTAGTCTCACTACCAAAAGAACCACTTAACATTTTGTTGTATACCCTTTGAGAAATATTATATTTCAATTGAAAATATTTTTAATAAATGTTTAATGTATGCTCAGAACTGTTTCAGGTGCTGAGAGGAAAAGAGATGAATGAAGCATGGTTCTTTCTTCCCTAGGACTCACGAAGAGGGCATTTGAGTTATTGATCAGAAGCTAGTTTGTTTGTAGAAGTATTAGTTAACATTTCATAGTTTTCCAAGTTTTGAATATTTGTTTTTAAGCCTAATTAAAAACAGTTCTAAACCCCTAAAGTCCAGGCTATGCCCCAAACTAACTAAACTAGACGCTGGTGAAGACTTGGCATCAACCTATTTCTGGGTGATTCCAGTGTGTTGCCATGGTTGAGAACCACGATCTTACAGAAACAGCACGTTTTTTGTAAAAACATATGTACTTGCCCACTTAGAAGATGGCATCACCACCAAGTCCAAGGACCTGGTGTCCTCACTTGGAGGGTATCACTGGAAGCAGAGGTCTGTCTTACTGGCTAGTGCCACATTTTTGACCTCTGGGACTCTGAATTCCAGCCTGTAGACCCCCAATCCCTGCCTACTCGGGATCAGGTGCATGGTCACCTCAGGTATTTGCTCATCTTCCTCCAGCCCAGCTCTGTGCTACTAAATGATTCTGATTGGCTGCCAGGCCCCCTGCCGTGTGGCCAGCACACAGGGAAAACAAGGCTTTGGCCCTTGGGCTGTTATAGTCTATATCCTGAACTTTTTAAAACCATCTCACTTCCCACTGTGTTTCCAGACCCTTTTAAATCCCAGTTCCTGGTCTCTTGCCTCATTCTTGACCACAGTCTCAAACTGACCTCTTGGATCTGGCAGCTGGTATTGCTCCTTTGGCTCCAGTCCTTGGCTCCAAAACCTGCTGTGCCCTACACCTCTATCACAGCAGTCTCGTCCCCCCCTGGGGTGCCAGCATCCTCCAAAGCAAACCAGCACCCCTCTCCTCAGCTTACGAAAGGGGAGAGGGCAGTTTTAACCTGCCTCAGTTAAGGTCCCTGGTCTCACCTAAATGTGCAGTTTGGGCCTGACCACTCTCACTTGGCTGATTTGACCCTTTGACCGAGCCTGGCGATTTTTATTTTCTTGGACATCACAAAGAATTGGAATTAAATGAGAGAAAATGCCCGGACGTGCATTAGGCTGAAGGCATTATATCAGATTTCTGTGCTTTGGAGGGGCTGGTGTCTGCCCTGCATTCCATTCCACTGACCATGTGGTGCATTCTCGGTGCAGGCGGCTGGATGAAGTGTGTATCAGAAAATACAGCTGCTCACCCCTCAGAGCTCCAAGTGCCCTCTCTTGTCATCCGCTTTCCCCAGCTCCGGCCTGCCCCTTCCTGGCCTGGACCATAGCTTTGATCCAGGGTTTATCCTGATGTCTATTCATGGCTTATATTTGTCCCTAGTCCCAAACCCATGTCACAGATCCCTCCAAGGGGACAGAGAGGCCAAATTCCTGACATCAGGTTCATGGACATTTGTTGTTTTTCCTACCCAGCCTCCTCTCTCTTATTCTGGGGACAGCACCCAACTTTTGCTTGGGAGATTCTATGGTCGCCTCAAATCAGAAATAACATAGATCCACCGTGCATGAGAAGTGTCCCTCCCTTGGCCAAGGCGTGGCAGAAGTCCCAAGCTAACTCATTCAGATGCTCTCTCTCTGAAACGTGACAGTGGCCCCGGTCAAGCCTACTGAGCAGGAAAATGATGCTTTTTTGTTTCTACACCTACAGCCTCTGACCTTCCTAGTTCATTCCCCTTTCTAAGCTTCATTCTATTGCTTTTACCTCAATTTCCAGAGTTTCTTTTTTTAGTATTTGTTTTACAATAGCAAGAGATGGTTCTATTGTTTGTGACCAGTAGGTACAACTAGTTTACAGCCAACTTTTTTTTTTTTTTACAATTTTACAGAATTATTTGGAAAGTGTGTTTTATTTATATATTTACTTAGTTTAAAGATTTTATTTTATTTTTTTTTGAGAGAGAGGGTGAACAGGGGGAGGGGCAGAGCGAGAGGGAGAGAGAATCTCAAGTAGACTCGATCCTCCAGCCCTGAGATCATGACCTGAGCTGAAATCAAGAGTCGGATGCGAAGGAGCACCTGGGTGGCTCAGTTTTTAAGCGTCTGCCTTTGGCTCAGGTCATGATCCCAGAGTCCTGGGATCGAGCCTCACGTCGGGCTCCCTGCTCTGTGGGAAGCCTGCTTCTCCCTCTCCCACTCTCCCTGCTTGTGTTGCCTCTCTCGCTCTGTCTCTCGCAGTCAAATAAATAAATAAAATCTTAAAAAAAAAAAAAAAAGAGTCGGACGCGTAACCAACTGAGCCTCCCAGGTACCCCGAAAGTGTGATTTATATCCCAGGATCGCATGAAAGGACTGTAAAGCAGAACTAGATGGCATATCTTCCCATACAGCCCTCCCTCTGTGCAAATAAGGAAACTGACATTTTAGGAATTGAGGTAACATGTAGTGTCCTTGTCGTCTACTTACTGAGTTCATATTAGGGGAGGTGTCTATTAACCACTTCTGATAGATGGGGAGGGAGCCCTCCCCCATACAACATGTGAATAATTCATTCACCTAAATTTTCTTGAAAATAGCACTTCAGAGTTTCCAAAGTTCACTAGAGTCTTTTTTCCTTTTAGAGAGGTGCCTTATGATTTACATTTGGTCATTTAAAATAAAGGAATTTGGTCAGATTTTTCAATTTGCCATAAAACTCTCCAGTTACAGAATAAAATATCCTTTTTTTGGAAAGGAATTGTAATTATTACCACCTACTGTCTCCAATTCATATTATCCACTTCCTATGCAGAGATAACACTCTAGCTCCATCAGTAAATACAAAAGATGCAATTGGAGTGGTATTTACAGGGTGAAAGAGTGTCCAGTCTTTGGGGGCCCATAGACTTTGTCCATGACTTGTATAATCCTAGCAAAGGTAAGTTTTTTTTACATCTCAGAGCCTCAGCTCTCCTCATTTATAAAACAGTGTGCCAGTGATACCTGTCTTAGGGAAACCCAATGCAGGTTTGATGAGAAAGTATTAACCACTTTCTGCTTGCAGGCTGGGACATCACAGGCAAATAAATATTTGTTGAATGAAGCATTTGTGTGTTACCTCCCAAGTCCACTTCACTCTCCGGAGACACTTTCTTAAAATTATGCAGTAGGCAGATAATGAAAAACTGTCCCTGGGACTTAATCATAGAAAACATTCCTGACAAAGTACATTTTGGGGTATTTGGTCCAGGAACATAGCCAGTGATTTTACAAGTGTATCTCTCCAGCAAAAACAAGGCCTTTGGACAATAGGACATCTTACTACTTTGGCTTTTTGTCTACTTTAGATTGTTCTCCTTCTACAGATAGTTGTGTTCAACCTGAAAGAGACTGGGGTCTAAAGTCTAAGCCCACAATCTTACTTAGGAGGAAACCGAGGTACAAAGGAAACAAACTATATGGCTTATTCATTGATACAATGTCAATAGGAGTAAAAAAGGCTTTTTTTTTAAAGATTTTATTTATTATTTTAGAGAGAAAGAGTCACACGTGCAGGCAAGCAGGGAAGGGGCAGCGGGAGAGGAGAGAGAGAGAGAATCTCAAACAGACTCCCCGCCGAGCATGGAGGCCAATGTGATGCGGGGCTCCATCCCTGACCCTGAGATCATGACCTTACCTGAAATCAAGCGTTGGACATTTAACCGACTGAGCCACCCAGGCGCTCCTAGAAAAGGCTTTCCACTCTTTTACAATCTCTGCCCCCCAACATTTGAGGAATTATGCTAAGTCAGGAATAAAATACCTGGATAAAAAAATGACAGAGAAACTTGTCTCATTTCAGGCAGCCCTTCAGTCTACGACCACCATGAAAAGCACAAAAAGAAGTAGGGACTGCTGATGATGAATGTTCTGTGGTTTTCCACAGAGCAAAAGCCACAGCCAATGAGTCTGACAGGGTTTTTTTTTTCCTTTTACCCCCTCTCTGTTTCTGATAATGGGTGCACTTTTTGTCTGTGTGAAACTGGAAAATAAATAATAATAAACTTATGTTGGATATTGATTTTTTTCAGCCTTCCAGTTTCTGCCTATGTCTTAGAAACTTAAAATAGTTAAGGGATAGCATTCATTATTTATTTTTTTTTAATTTTTTTAATTTTTTTTATTCTTAAGTTAATCCCCATACATTACATCATTAGTTTTAGATGAAGTGTTCCATGATTCATTGTTTGTGCATAACATCCAGTGCTCCATGCAGAATGTGCCCTCCTCAATACCCACCACCAGGCTAACCCATCCTCCCACACCCCCCCCCTCCAGAACCCTGTTTGTTTTTCAGAGTCCATCGTCTCTCATGGTTCGTCTACCCCTCCGATTTCCCCCGCCTCATTCTTCCCCTCCCGCTACCTTCTTCTTCTTCTTTTTTTTTTCTTAACATATATTGCATTATTTGTTTCAGAGGTACAGAAATGAGATTCAACAGTCTTGCACAATTCACAGCGCTTACCAGAGCACATACCCTCCCCAGTGTCTATCACCCAGTCACCCCATCCCTCCCACCCCACCCCCCACTCCAGCAACCCTCAGTTTGTTTCCTGCAATTAAGAATTCCTCATATCAGTGAGGTCATATGATACATGTCTTTCTCTGTTTGACTTATTTCACTCAACATAATACCCTCCAGTTCCATCCACGTCGTTGCAAATGGCAAGATCTCATTCCTTTTGATGGCTGCATAATATTCCATTGTATATATATACCACATCTTTATCCATTCATCTGTCGATGGACATCTTGGCTCTTTCCACAGTTTGGCTATTGTGGACATTGCTGGGGATAGCATTCATTTTTTAAAGCCCAACTCAGCTATATTTGTTGATACACAAAAAATGAAAAAAAAAATTGGGTTCCTGGGTGGCTCAGTTGGTTAAGCGTCTGCCTTTGGCTCAGGTCATGATCTCAGGGTCCTGGGATCGAGCCCTACATTGGGTTTCCTGCTCAGCGGCAAGTCTGCTTCTCCCTCTCCCTCTGTGATCTCTTTCACTTTCACTCTCTCAAATAAATAAATAAAAATATTTTTTAAATGAAAAAAAAATTAAACCAGCAAGGGTGTAATTACCATCCAAATAAATTATGAATGTTGATATGCCAAATAAGGCACCTGCATACTGTCTGATTCACAAAGGCACTTAACAAATATTCGTTGAATGAATGAATTAATGAGTGAAAGATAAACACGTGCATGGGCAAATCAAGTCAACTATTAATTTTTATGCTGGATTATGGAATATGGAGCAGCAAGGAGTCAGGGACACTGGTCCAATCCCAACATTTTACACAGGAGGAACTGAGGCCCCAGAGCGGTCATTTGACTAAGGAGCAGGCTGGTGACAACTCTGAAAGTATTCTTACTTCCCTCAAGCTGTCATTCCAATCCTCTTGACAAATTGACTTATAATGTGTACACAATCAGCTTGCTGATGTAATAGATTTTCCTCAGTCAGTTTTCTCTAATGACAGCAGCTTTCTTTCATTCATGCAATGCACATTTATTGCCTGCTACTATATGCCTGTCCTAGTCTAAGTGGTGAACAAAACAGACCAAAATCTCATCTTTAGGGAGCTTATAATCTAGCAGGAAAAGAGCAGGCAAAAGAAAAGAAAGTGAGTAAATATATCATATATCAGATGGTAAAAAGTGCTCAAAATAAAGCAGGATAAAAATAATGGGGATCCACTATTAGGTATATACTCAAGAAAAATTATAACATATATCTACACAAAAACTTGTACACACATGTCCTTAACAGTGCTACTCTTAATAGTCAAGAAGTGGAAACAACCCAAATATCCATCAACTGAAGACTGGAGCAATAAAATGGAGTATTATCCAGCAATAAAAAGGAATGAGGTGCTGATTCATCATACACCATGGATGAACCTTGAAAACATGACACTAAGAAACCAGTCACAAAGGACTACATATTGTGCAATTCCATCTGTATGAAAAGTCCAGAGTAGACAAATATATGGAGACAGAAAGTAGAAAAGTGATTGCCTAGGGCTAGGGAGTTGGGGTGATTGGGATTCATGGCTAAAAGGTGCAGAATTTCTTTTGGGGCAATTAAAATGTTTTAGAATTGGTAGGGAGTTGGATGCACAACTATATGAATACACTAGAAGTTATGGAATTGTACACTTTAAATGGATGAAGTGCATGGTGGTGTGAACTATTTCTCAATAAATGATGGAGGATACTGGGGCAGGAGGGGGTTGCTGCTTTTTTAGGAAGGGTGGTCTAGGAAGGCCTTGTGGATAATGGGATGTTTGAGCAGAGCCTTCCAGGAATTGAGAGAGTGAGCCTGTCGATAACTGGAGGAAGGATATTTCAGGCAGAAGGGACAGCAAAAGCAAATGCCCTGTGGTGAGTAAAAGATTGGGATTTTAAAGGAACAGCAAGATCATGTGGCTGGTGTGTGAGCATGGGGGAGGTAGTAGAAGAGGAGGGTAGACAGTTAACAGGAGGGGGTAGGGACATGTTGGCAGAATTTGTTGGCTGAAGAACTATGGCTTCTCTCTGAGTGAGGTGAGCAACCACTGGAGGCTTTTGAGCAGAGGCATGGCATGGTTTTTAGACAAATCACTCTGCTACCTTTACAGTAGATCAGAAAATTAACTGATTTCGGGGCGCCTGGGTGGTTCAGTTGGTTAAGTGTCTGCCTTCGGCTCAAGTCATGATCCCAGGGTCCTGGGATGGAGCCCCAGAGTCGGGCTCCCTGTTCAGCGGGGAGTCTGCTTCTCCCTCTCCCTCTGCTGTTCTCCCTGCTTGTGCTCTCTCTCTCTCTCTGTCAAATAAATCAATAAAATCCTTAAAAAAAAAAAAAAAAGAAAGAAAGAAAAACAAAATTAACTGATTTCATAGTAGTGTTCAAACAAACTTCTGGCTTCACTTCTGGGCTTAACATAAATTCAGAACATAGGTGGAACCGGGTCAGGGGTCTCCCATACCCAGGCCTGCTGAGAACATCACTCAGTCTTCGCCATTGGAACCAGGGGCTAGGGAGGAGGTTGGAGCTCTGAGGCTAGATCTGACACAACTTGGTCTGGTTTTAGAAGGACTTTCTTTAGGAGAGGAGACAGCGATCAGATTAACCAGCAATTGTACTTGACAATGAGAATGCCAAGCCTTAAAATGATTATCTGATATAACTGTGAGGCCAGGGATAGGGATGAGCAGTGGAAGCTGACTTCTGAGTCCTTGACTAAGTCAAAGGATAGGCTGAGGGAAGATAAAATTACTGAGTTCACAGGCTTTAGAATCCATTTATCTATCCTTAACTTCCGCTCTCTGTGTGCTTTTTACCAAGAAAGGCTGCAGAATCAACGGGGCCAGAAGGGGTGGTGGGAGGAAGGAAGTGATGAGATGTATTTACTTTACTGATGACTTATAATTTCCTTATGGTTTTTCAGAACAATTCTTTTTGTATTTTTTCTTCTTCCTATACATTTTACATTAAACTATTTTTTTAATGTGCGTATTTGAAAGCATCCTATTTCTGTAGATGAGGTTTAAGGAATATGTATTTTTTTCCTCTTAAGATTTTTACCTTGCTTAGCTAATTTCACTATTGACAACCTGCATTTACTTAAATAAAATAAATAACAGGGCTGCATATAAGATATTTTGACAGAATCACTAGTGGTGTGAATACTAGAGAATTATGTTTTAGGAGGTGAGAAATGCCCTTTTGAATTAGTCATTCTCAGTATCTCAGATGGTGATGGCGCTGAACAGAAAATCAGGCAATGCTGATTTTATAAAGAGTTAGGCATGTATTTTTTTCTCCACTCCTAAAAATAAGCTATCCAAAATGTAGTCGATAAAACTATGCCCGCTCTCAGAAAAGCTCTGGGTAATTAAGATGAATAACCTATCAGACGGATATTTCTACCGTGAGTGTGCTCATTATTCTTGAGGGGATTCAGACATGTTTGGGGAAAGAAGATTCTGTGGCTAGTTTCATCAGCATGACCCAGGGGTTGGATCCAAGGCATAAGGGACCAAACTGAATAGACGAGATAGAAGTGTTGGAGGCTCATGGAGACAGGCTGAGGAGGTGTAGTATTTGCACAGTGAGGGTGTAAGATGAGTTTAGGGACTAAGGTTGGGAGCCTGGAAAGTGGTCTGATGAGCAGTCAGCTATAGGCTTTTCCCTTCCTATCTTTGAGGACATTTGTCTCTCTCATTACCACTCTGTTCCTCTTTACTTCTCTCTCTTGTCCTTTCCCTGCCATCCCATTTGCTCTGTCTCCCTCCATGGATATTAGGATACACATATAATGATACAGTTTTATGGATTGTTGTATTTACTGAGTAAAGTTTTATATTCCTGTTTTTATTTTTTCATTCATCCTCTTGCAGGTTGCTTGAGAAAGGAAAACAAAAAAACGAAGAACAGTAAACAGAAAGCAAAAAAAAAAAATTTTTTTTTTTTTAATAAGTGTATTTCTTCTTTTTAGTGGGTCAATGGCTTTTCATGGCGGGCGGGGGGAAGCCTTCCCCATTGACTCCAAATCTACACAAAAGTATTCAAAAAGGTTCCTTTGGTCAAGAAGAAAAGCAGTGGATTAGGAAGGTGTGGGGGGGGGGCTCATCCTATTTCTGTACGTTATATAATAGACAGAAATTGATTTTTGATAAGGAAGTAAGCAGCTGCAAATACTGAAGTTCAGCTTTCGTGAGAAATGGTTGCTCTATTTTAGGGTTCTTGCCAGAGCTGAAACAGGTGCTGGCTTTTTCTTCTTTTTTTAATACTCATAACTCACAGGGGTTTAGCTGCCTGGAAGGAGGCCCCCACTCAATGGACCTGTGCCCAAATGGGATGTTGTTCAGGCAGCACAATATGCTCTAACCAGCTTGATGCTCTGATACAATTCCCAAAGCCCTTCTCAAATAGTTGGCTGGGTGGACTCCCACCCATATTAAAATTAGAATAGCACCTGCCACACTGAGCATGTGTTAAGTTTCTGAAAATACTAGAGAAGGAAGATGGCAAAAATATTCATACCAATGTCCTTAAAGAGATGGTAGCTCTGGGACATTGCACGGGTGGGGGTGCAGGAAGGGAGTAGAAATCATCAATGACTTTGTTTCTCAAGTCTTTAAATGAATGCAGGACTATGGGAACCCTTTGAACCAAATCGTGGTAAAACATTTGTTTACGCCTCTTTATTTTACAGTTTTCAAGCATTAGTTTAGTTTTGCCAAACTTCTGAGTGCCTTTTACTTATTTTTAAAATACTGTGAAATTTTGCTGAGAATGGAATATAGTGCAGAAAGTGCAAAGAGGAAGGTGAAAGTGCTAAGTGGGTTTTTGGAGATAACTGAGGACAATTCGCAGTCCACCTATGCCGCCACAAACTCAAATGCCTGTAGAGTCTGTGGGTCATGTCAAGGAGAGACTTGGCCCAGGGGTAACGAAATGGGGAGTAGGGGACATGAGGCCTGTGTGGTTCCACACAGGAACCACACTTAGTTCCACCAGCTGTACCCATGTGACCACATGGCTCGTGGCCACCAGATCTTCTGAGTGTTCAAGAGAAGCCAGAAATCTGGATGCTGTATAAGATTTCTCAATTTTTAAAACACAGGGGAGGTCTTGGGGCACCTGGGTGGCTCAGTCGGTTGAGTGTCCAACTCTTGGTTTTGGCTCAGGTCATGATGTCAGGATTATGAGATCAAGCCCCACATTGGGCTCTGCACTCAGCGGGGAGTCTGCTTGAGATTCTCTTCCCCTCTCTCTCTCATAAATAAATAAATTTTTAAAACACCAAGGAGGTCAAACAAAACACATCTGCCAGCCTATGTAGCCGGGGGCTGCTGATTAGTGACCCCTGCCCTGCACAGCTCTGTTCCTCTGTACCATCTGCTGCTCACCAAGCTCCCCTTGGATTTAATGGAACTTTCTTTCCTTTAACTTTAGAATTACAGCATTTTATTTTGAAGCATAGATTGATTAAACTCTGAGAGTAAATAGCTTGGACTTTGTACTATCTATCTGATCATTTTGTGCCACGAGGCTCATAGAGAAGCTAATCAAAAGGGACCAGGGGAGAAGGGAGAATGTGGCTGCACTTCTCATCCTAGTGATGATGTTCCAAGACTCTGCATGACTTTGTGTTTTAAAAGCTTTGAGGCTGCTCATTCCACAAGGCATGTAGGTCACACTTGAGAACACAAGTCTCATATCTGCCCATCAGCATTTTTCATCCTCTCTTACTACTCAAGTCAGCTCAGTGAGATTTAGTAGTGGAAGTGTATGGAACAGTTGGACAGAAATATCTTTATTTCTGCTGAATTAGAGAGCTGTGTGGAGCTACCATATGGAGAGTCAGCTTAAGAAAGTGAGTAAAGGAAACAGAGGAAACTGTATTTCCAACATAGGAAAATAAGGCCAAGGGGGAGAGCGAGAGTGAGAGCGAGTGCAAAAGAGAGAGCATGTGCAAAAGTCCAGACCTTAATGACATTGACTGGACCCCTGGATCTAGCTATGCCTGAAGCAAATATACCCTCTGACTTTACAGTTAAACGTACTGACTTCCTTCATCACTTAAGCATTTTGAATAGGTTATCTTACCACTTGCAATTAAAAGAGTCCTGATTGGACTTTGTCATTTAATTTAAGCATTTAATAAGCATCTACTATGTTCTAAAGGTTATGCTAGGAAATGCTGGGGATACAGAGTTGAGCAAGATGATTTCTTTATAAATTAATATTTTGAAAATTTGACCTTTTATTAGCAATTTGATACATTTGCCTTTCTCTCTTACACACACACACATACACATTCTTCTTTTTTTCAAATTAAACATTTTTTAGAGTAAGATGAAGAGATTAAGACCCTTTACTGCTAATAGATACCTCCTTAGAATTATAACTATTTCTTGTTTTGTTTATTTGTTTTGTTATATTCCACATATGAATGAAATCATATGGTATTTATCTTTCTCTGACTGACTTATTTCACGTAACATAATACCCTCTAGGTTCACCCATGTCACAAATGGTCAGATCTCATCCTTTTTTTTTTAAGATTTTATTTATTTATTTATTTGAGAGAGAGAGAATGAGAGAGAGAGAGCACATGAGAGGGGGGAGGATCAGAAGGAGAAGCAGACTCCCAGCTGAGCAGGGAACCCGATGTGGGACTCGATCCCAGGACTCCAGGATCATGACCTGAGCCAAAGGCAGACGCTTAACCAACTGAGCCACCCAGGTGCCCCAGATCTCATCCTTTTTTATGGCTACATAATATTCTTGTGTGTGTGTGTGTGTGTGTGTGTGTACACCATATCTTCTTCATCCATTCATCTGTTGATGGACACTTAGGTTGCTTCCATATCTTGGCTATTGTAAATAATGATGCAATAAACATGGGGGTTCATATATCTTTTTTTTGCATATATCTTTTTGAATTAGTGTTTTCATTTTCTTTGAGTAAATAGTTGTGGACTTGTTGGATCATATAGTATTTCTATTTTTAATTTTTTGAGGAACCTCTATACCATTTTCCACAGTGGCTGTACCAATTTACATTCCCACCAATAGTGCATGAGTTTCCTTTTTCACCACTCTTCTCCAACACTTATTTCTTCTTTTTTTTAGAAAAATTATCTATTTGAGAGAAAGAGAGAGAGTAGGGGAAAGGACAGAGGGAGAAGGAGAGAGAATCTCAAGCTGACTCCACGCTGAGTGGAGCCCAACATGGGGCTTGATCCCAGGACCCTGGGATCATGACCTGAGCCAAAATCCAGAGTCAGCCTCTTAACCAACTGAGCCACCCAGGCACCCTCTTCTTTGATACTAGCCATTCTGACAGGTGTAAGGTGATATCTCATTATGGTTTTGATTTGCATATCCCTGATGATTAATGATGCTGAGCATCTTTTTAAAAATCTGTTGGCCATCAGTATGTCTTCTTTGGAAAAATGTGTCTTCAGGTTCTTTGCCCATTTTTTAATTGGACTTTTTGGGGGAGGTGTTGAACTCTATAAGTTCTTTGTATATTTTTGGATATTAACTCCTTATCAGATATATCGCTTGCAAATATCTCCTCCCATTCAGTAGATTGCCTTTTTGTTTTGTTGATGGCTCCTTTCACTATGCAAAAGCTTTTTATTCTGATGTAGTCCCAATGGTTTATTTTTGCTTTTATTTCCCTTGCCTCAGGAGGTATATCTAGCAACATATCTAGAAAAATGTTGCTATAGCTGATGTCAAAGAAACTACTGCTTGTGTTCTCATCTATGATTTTTACAGCTTTAGGTCTCAGATTTAGGTTTCTAATCCACTTTGAACTTATTTTTGGATATAGTGTTAGAAAGTGGTCCAGTTTCATTCTTTTGCATATAGCTGCCCAGTTTTCCCAGCACCATTTATTGAAGAGACTATCTTTTCTGCATTGTATAGTCTTGTCACCTTTGTCATAGATTGACCATATGAGTGTGTTTATTTCTGGACTCTGTCCTGTTGATTTATGTGTCTATTTTTGTGCCAGTACCATACTGTTTTGATTATTACAGCTTTGTAGTATATCTTGAAATCAGGAATTGTGATACCTCCAGCTTTGCTCTTCTTTCTCAAATTTCTTTTGGCTATTCGGGGTCATTTGTGGTTCCCTAGGACAGTCTGTTGTTATCAAATTCGGGAAAATTAACACTGATGATACAATAAGTATTCGTATCTAAAATACAATTTATATTCAAATTTTGCTGACTGTCTCAATATTGAATACAACAGCACTTTTCTTCACCAATCCAGGATTTAATCCAAGACCACACACACATTCCATTTAGTTCCCATATCTCTTCAGTGTCTTTCAATCTGCAATGGCTTGTCAGCCTTTCACTGTTTTTCATAACATTAACATTTTTAAAGAGTGCTTGCCTGTTATTTTATAGACTGTCCCTCACTTTGGTATGTCTGAGTGCCTTCTGTGACTTCATTATGAAGATGCATTCTTGGCAAGAATATAACATGGTATACATATCTTCCAGTGCATCACAGCAGGGATCACCTCATGTGCCTTCATCCCACTTTGAGTGATGTTAATTTTGATCACTTGGCTACAGTGTTATTTATGGTATTTTGGTAAAGGTACCATTTCTTCTTCTATAATTAATAAGTAATCTTTAAGAAGATGCTTTGAGTCTGTATACCTATTCTGGTCCCGAACAAATTTTTGACCAATAATTTTAGCATCCATTGATGATTCTTGCCTGAATCAGTTAATAACATGGTGGTTCAAAATGGTGATTCAAAAAACTCTATTGTTCCTCATACATTATGCAGTTGACATTTTCCTATAAATAGAAACTTTCTCTTTCCCCCTATTCCTTTATTTATGTCTGTTTGTTTTTAGCAGAAGTATGGACTTAAGGAAACTTTTCCTTTTCTTTTTGAAACAAATTCAAACTTAAAGAAAAGTTGCAGATGTAGAACAAGGAGTTCCCCATCACACAACCATCTGAGGAAAAGTTGATGACATAATGTCCATTACTCCTGAATACTTTAGAATTCTTTTAAACAAGGACATTCTCCTATATAACCACAATACAACCTTTAAAATCAGGAAATTAACATTGATAATTACTATCTAATCTATAGACCCAATTTGTATTTCTTCATTTGTTCCATGAATGTCCTTGGTCACAAAAAGATCCAATCCGGGAATACACATTGCATTTAATTGCTCTACCTGTGTATCTTTCCTTGACTTTTATGACTTTAACACTCTCAAAGTTCAGTCATTTTGTAGCCTGTCCCTCAATTTCACTTTGCTTTATGTTTCCTTGTGATGATAGATTCCAAGTTTCGTGTTTTGAGAGGGATATCTCAAAAGTGAGGTTGTGTATCTTCAGTATATCCTATGAGGTAGCATACAATTTCAGTTTGTCCTATCATGATGATGTTACCTTCTATGACTTGATTGAAGTGGTATCTGCTGCAAGGTTTCTGTGCTATAGTTACTTTCTCTCACTTAATACTCAACAAGTATTTTATAGTTATTTTGAGATCATGGAAGTATTCTGTTCCTCATTAAGATTCACGCACTAATTTCAACATTCACTGATATTTCTTGGCTGAATTTATTACCATAATGGTTGCCAAATCGTGATTTTCTAATTCCATTTTTTATCTACATTCATCAATTGATTTTCCACTGTAAGGAGGTTTTATATCTATCTATCTATCTATCTATCTATCTATCTATCTATCTATCTATCTATC
>NW_023270265.1:21327515-21336834 GCF_011800145.1 Mirounga leonina | reverse complement strand
ATCTATCTATCTATCTATCTATCTATCTATCTATCTATCTATCTATCATCATCCATCCATCCTCTATTTACATCAGTATGGGCTCATGGATTCTTATTTTGTTTCACATGTTACAATCTGCTACCAATGATATTTATTTTATTGCTCAAATTGTCCCTGATTTGAGCATGAAACTCTTGGAAACTTTTGACATGTCCTCATATTCTTTGAACTCTTCTTTACACAACAAGGTAATCATTTTGTGTTTTCCATGGCACAGTGCTAGAATCAGCCATTTTTTCCAAGAAGCTCTGGTTTTCATTAGTGGGAAATGGAATTTAGAAACCAAGATCTGGGCACTTAGTATTCTTATTGCTTCTGGGTTGTGATTGCTTCTAGACCCTTTCAGCCAATATAAATAGTAAATCTGTACCTATGTATTTTTAAATCATGACTTTATAATGATTCCCTAATTCCAGTCCAGCAGCACAGAATTCTACATGTCCATGCCCCATTTTATATTTACACTTTGTTTTCCAACAGCAAAAGCTCTGATTTCCAAAATCTTCAATATAAGGTTAATCATTTGCTCTATCCTACAATAGTCACGAAATGCTCTGAGAATGCACCCATACTGCTGCCAATAACAAACTTACTAAGTAAAATTCAAAATGTATTTGCAGTTCTTTTTGTCTTTAGAATATGTTTATATGTTCAGAGTCCTGAATTAGTTTCCCCCATGTGCTTATATTACCCATTTGACATACAGCTCCCAGTATATTTGGTTTTGTTTGTATTCAATTTTAGTTTTTGTGCTAACTTGTTGACTTAATTTTTTGAATATGTAAAAACATTAGCATGGTTCCAAAAGTCAAATAATACTCAAAAGTTTACTCACAGAAGTGACACTATCTCTACTTCCTCTCCCCCACTTTCCCACTTTTCCTTTGTAGGCGACATTATCATTAATACCTGGTTTATCCTTCTTGTGACTCTTTTTGCAAAAATAAGCTGTTGCGTGCATTATTTCTATTTACCTTGTTTCTTACACATATATTATAAATTTGCACCTTGGTTTTGTTTTTGTTTTTGGTTAGCTTTATCTTAGAAATCATACCTTGCAGTATTAAAGAGTTCTTCCTTATTTTTTTTTTAGTAACAGCTTTATTGAGATATAACTCATGTACTATATAGTTCACCCATTTAAAGTATATGATTTAATGGCTTCGGTATATTCACAGAGTTGTTTGACCATCACCACAATCAATTTTAGAACATTTTCATCGCCCTCAAAAGAAACCTCATACCTGTTAGCAATCACTGACCATTCCCCTCAGTTCCACCAATCCTAAGACACTGCCGATCTATTTTCTGTCTCTCTAGCTTTGCTTATTCTGACCTTTCATGTAAATGGAACCATACAATGTGTAGTCCTTTGTGTCTGGCTTCTCTAACTTATCACAATGTTTTCAGGGTTCATCCATGTTGTGTTATGTATCAGTACTTTGTTTCTTTTTATTGCCTACTTCTCCATTATATAGATATGCCACATTTTGTTCCGCCATTCTTCAGCTGATGGGCACTTTAAGTTGTTTCCACTTTTTGGCTATTATGAATAATGCTGCTATGAACATTTATGGACAAGTTTTTGTATGGACAAATGTTTTCAGTTCCCTCGCCTATATGCCTAGGAATGGAATTGCTGGATCTCTTGGTAACTCTATGTTTAATTTTTTGAGGAACTGCCAGACAGTTTTCCACAGTGACTGCACCATTTTACAATCCCACCAGTAATATATGAGGGTTTTGATTTCTCACATTCTTGGCAAAACTTGCTGTTATCTGACTTTTTGACTAGTGGGTGCGAAGTGGTATCTCACTGTGACTTTGGTTTTCATATCCCTGATGCCTGATGGTTCCTTATTGTCTTTGACTGCAGCATGGTGATGTACCATAGTGAGCAAGGCAATTTCTTGCAGTTTTGTGCCCTCTTGGGAGTTCACTGACCAGGAGGAGAGACAGACTGTTAATTTAATTCTTAAAATACATTGCTAGTACAATTATTTAAGCAAGAACAGGGCACCCCAGAAGTAGAAAAGAGGGAGAAACTCATTCTAACTGGGAAGTGAAAATCCTAAAAGAGGGTGAGGCTGGAAGGATAACGTGGAGGTGGGAGAATAGCCTTTGAAAAGGCAGAGAAGCTTCAAAGAGCTTCACTGATTTTACTACATCACACATAATCTACTTGTGAAAATGAATCTTTTTTTCTTCCTGTACAGCAAATTTTAATTTTTCTTAACAATACACGAGGTCAGTGAAATACTGGCAGGAACTTAGCATTTTATGTGGTCATGTTTGTGTGTCAGTAAATAAAGGCATAATGAAACAAAACACTGAATGCATGACATGTCTAAATTATAATTAAATACTTTGCAATCCATGCCAAGTTGTTCCCTTCATGGGTATAAATGCAAAATGATAATCTAGATTTATTTTGCTGGCATCAGACCAAAATAAAATGAACTTGGATCACTTTCATTTCCTTAATCATCTTCCAAATTCCCACTAGATAAGTGACACATTGGCTAGCCTGTCTATGGGAAAAAAAGTGGACTCCTGATTTATTTTAGTTTACCTGTGGCTGGCTTGGCTAAGAGAATACTGCATCCCACCAGGTGGACTCTCTCCTATCTTTCTTCACAAGGGATCTGTCTGGGTGCCAGAACTGGACCATCCAGGGTCGAGTTCATTCTGTCACCATCCGAGGTGCCTCATTGCTACAGGAAGAGATCTGGTACCTCATCTGGTTTCCAAGCCTTGCTCTTTGGACCAGCTGTGGGCATTTGTCCAGTTTATGATGGTCCTCTGCTTGGCTCTACCCAGGGGCTCTGGGGATGGGTGAGGTAAGAGGTAAACAGGAAAGACAGCCATAGTCCCTCTGGACCCTGCTGGCCCTTTTGACCATGATCCGCCCATTTATTCCATTTTCAAATTCTGCTAGGATGATGTCTGCTAATTGCTAATGCTGACGCTGGCCTCAACCAGAAGAACACAGAATCTTTTTGTTTCCTTTGGTTCACCATATCCTGACCTCAAACTTTATAAATGCTTGGACAAGATTGTTCTATTGAAATCCATTTCCAATGGAGGTGACCCCAAAAGACCCCAAAACCAATAGTTAACACGGAGCAAGGGACCAGGACTGCAGGTGTTTGGGGATAGGAAACATAATGCTTAATTTCTCTGTAGTATGTAAATTTTTTCTTTACCAACTACACATATTACCTTCATGAAAAAGAAGACAAAATAAATGCACTGTGAATTCTAGCCTGGAAGCAATTTTTGCCTTCAGATCAGGTTGGCATCAAAACGCCTCTGGATGACTTTTCTCAGAGACCAGCAGCAAGAGTCTTTCCTCTGACTTCTAACGTGTGCCTTTTCTTGTACTGAACTTTAACACCTTCTTTCCGTTTTCTAGAAGATGTCAAAAAAGAAGGAAAATAGATTTAACAAAGGACATCTCCCTGCTAGGAACAGACGCTCATTGTGAGATAATGCAGTGAAGTGGTTAAGAATACTACTGTGTGAGGGGTTAGACCATGAGACAAGGGAGTCCTGACCAGCTACGTGTGGCTCAGCGAGACCTCAGAGAAGAGCATCCTTCACTTGGCTCTTTTTTTTTTTTTTTTTGAAGATTTTATTTATTTATTTGACAGAGAGACACACAGCGAGAGAGGGAACACAAGCAGGGGGGGTGGGAGAGGGAGAAGCAGGCTTCCCGTGGAGCAGGGAGCCCGATGTGGGGCTTGATCCCAGGACCCTGGGACCATGACCTGAGCCGAAGGCAGACGCTAATGACTGAGCTACCCAGGCGCCCCTCACTTGGCTCTTTGTGGCTTTGCTTAAAACAATAATAATCCTTAAGAATAAAAATCCTTAAAAATGCCTATTCAGCATTAGGCATTGTGCTAAACTCCTTATTGTCATGATCTTGTGTAATTCTTGCAACATCTCTGTTATTTGGGGACTAATAAACCTGTTGCACAGGTAAAGTTTAGGAAGGTGATGTTACTGGCTTAAGGTCGTCTCGCTAGTGATGAAGCTAGGATTCAGACTCAGGTTCATCAGACTCCAGAGCTGGAACCATTAACTATCATGCTATACTGTTCTTTTCGCATAACATACTTTTCAGGTGTGTATTATAACATTATGAAATGTTCAACAAAACCATTTTGAAAATATTCAGATGTTCAGTTCCTGTGTCAGTGAAGCATTTACTTAAGGTTTTAAAACCTTCACATTTTATGTGCTTTATAGATTGCATAAAAGAATGTTATGTTTAAAATTTCACCCCTGGAATTTTGTCTGCATTGTAAGATTGGTACAGTTGTATTTCTGCATTGCCAAATTGAGCTTAGGTAGCTCAACTTGAAGCTATTTGAATTTCCTGTTTTGAATAAGATTTGTTAAATAACTATACATCTATACTCATCTATCTACTAATCATTTGACTTAGTTTTTAGGTTACTCATTTCAAAATATAATGACATTTATAAAATTAAAACTAAGCCATAAGTGTCCAAAACTTATAAATATTACAAGTATAGTTGTTTAGACAGCCAGGATACCAAAATTGTAAGAACTAAAACTATGTATAACACAGTATAATCATGATAAAACATCTGATTTGTTCTCTTGCTATTGCACAGTTTATAATGATGATGTGATGAGGACCTGCACAGAACAGGTGGACCTGAACTTTGTCTGACATTTCATAAAGGGCAGCTCACTGGAGCTATTGGTACATGGTTCCTTGGGTGATTTCTGTGAGTGGTCCTGAACAGTTCCCGAATTTTTTTTTTTTTTTTTTTTGAGCAGTGCAGAACCTCAACCTCCATAAGTAGTTTATAAGAAGTTCGAATAATTTCTCCATGGTAGAAGCTTCATTCCACATTGTTCACAATTTAACCTCGTGATTCAAATGAACATGTTCTGGATCTTAAATACATATAAGATGTTTTTTGTATAGTTTTTAAATGAGTGAGGCACATCTTTATGTTCTAACATGGAAAATGCTCATGATATAGTGTCTGGACAGAAGTTGCAGAACAGAGTGTATAATACAATTCCATTTTTGTAAAAATCAATCAAACAAATACTACATATATGTAAAAAACAATCACTCTACTACTTAGCACTTAGGGAGGTGGACTGAGGAGTTGAGCCTTCCACTTATATTTTATACATCCATGTTGTTGAATTTCTAAAGTGTCATTTTTAAAAGAGTGGGCAAGAAAAAGTATATATATTTTTTAAATAAAAATATTTCAAAGTATGTTCCCCAGGACATTTGAAAGCCACTAGATTCCACAAGTCTTTGCCACCTGGATCCAAACCACAAGGGGGTGCTGTTGGACTTTGGATGAGTCACTTCCCAGGCACCTCAGTTTCTTGCTCTGTAAAATGAAGATAACACCCACCTCTCACCAGGGTGGGGAGCATCGAAAATGTAGCCCTGAAAGTTATTTGATGTGCCTTGGGAGCCTGCATTTAATTTTCCTAAAGCAGAATAGGGGTTGAGGGAAAGAGAACAAAGAATCCTTCTGCTAATCCAAGATATTTATAAAACCAGAACAAAGAATTCAATGCTTGATTTCTTCCTTTGACCTAAGTCTCTTCTCACACTCATTATCAGAGTGCTGGAGTGGAAGGAAGTTTGGAAGTCAGCTGAAAGTCTCCTTAAAGAATCTGATGAAAGTTAGGCACCCGAATCCCAGAAAATTGCAAGAAAGACTGAATTTTGGACATAATTCCTGGGGATTTCCAGGCCCAGATTAAGGACACTTTATTGATTTAGTTCAGTTACTTTATTTTTACCCAGGAGGAAAACACCATCCAGAGAAATCACCACATAGCTGATAGGGAGGGCTCAGCCCCATTTCCTCACTCCTACCACACACCCCCCCCCATATCTGCAACCAGTAGGACACTCTCTAGGCTGAGCTTCCATGTTGCATAATTAAATTTAGGTGTGGTCTTTGAAAATTGGTAGCTAGTGGGGCACCTGGGTGGCTCAGTCTGTTAAGCTTCAGACTCTTTTTTTTAAGATTTTATTTATTTATATGAGAGAGAGAGAATGAGAGAGAGCACATGAGAGGGGGGAGGGTCAGAGGGAGAAGCAGACTCCCTGCCGAGCAGGGAGCCCGATGTGGGACTCGATCCCAGGACTCCAGGATCATGACCTGAGCCAAAGGCAGTCGCTTAACCAACTGAACCACCCAGGCGCCCAAGCTTCAGATTCTTGATTTCAACTCAGGTCATGATCTCAGGGTCCTGGGATGGAGTCCTGTCTCGCGCTCCATGCTCAGTGCAGAGTCTGCTTGTCCCTCTTCCTCCCCCTCTGCTCTTCCATGCTCTCATGTGCGCTCTCTCTCACCCTCTCAAATAAATAAATAAAATCTTTAAAGAAAAGAAAGAAAGAAAGAAGGAAGGAAGGAAAGAAAGAAAATCAGTAGCTAGTTAACATTAAGAGTACACAAAGCTAAGTTTCTTGATGGTTCTCATAGGCCTACAAAGTGACCTCATTTAAACCTCACAATGGCTTAGTTGAGACAACAGGACCGGTGTGGATCCCCTCTGCTTTTGCACCCTGTACCCTGCTGCTCTGAACTTGGCTGTTCATGGCTCACAGATTCCACCCTTCTCTCCCCACCCCACTTCCCCAGAACCACCCTGGGGTGGGAACTACCAATAATGCTATGGTATTTATGCTCCAGAGCACTCCCAGGATCAGGTAGGACGAGACTTTACCTGAAAGCACATCCTTGCCTCTTTCTCTCCCTCGTCTGTTTCTCTCGGCTTTCACAGGCTCTTCCTGAAGAGCACACCCTCGCAAATCATATAAACCCAAATCCCATTCTCAAGCTCTGCTTCTAGGGCATCTGAGCTAAGACAAGTGTGAAGTGTCACTGACATCATTTTGTGGTTTCCAGAGAATAATGACTTGTGTGAGGACAATACATTGAAAAGGTTCTGAACTAATCTCTTTTATAGAATCATACTTGGAACCTCAGAGAGCCTCTAGTTATTTTACAAGAGGACATGTATGAATATATACATATATGTACGTGTGTACTTTATATGTGCTATATATACATTTGCTTATATATCTTTATTCTGATTTTTCCACTTAATGAAGTTGTGATATGACTTAATGTCATATCACAACTTTTTCTCTTTAGTTCTATCTTTATAAGCATAATTGTAAAAGGATGCTTAAGATCCTAATCTATGACCAACTCACACCAGTCAGAATGGCTAAAAATTAATAAGTCAGGGGGCACCTGGGTGGCTCAGTCGTTAAGTGTCTGCCTTCGGCTCAGGTCATGATCCCAGGGTCCTGGGATCGAGCCCCACATCGGGCTCCCTGCTCCACGGAGAGCCTGCTTCTCCCTCTCTCACTCCCCCTGCTTGTGTTCCCTCTCTCTCTGTGTCTCTCTCTGTCAAATAAATAAATAAAATCTTAAAAAAAAAATCAGGAAATGACAGATGTTGGCGAGGATGTGGAGAAAGGGGAACCCTCCTACACTGTTGGTGGGAATGCAAGCTGTGCAGCCACTCTGGAAAACAGTATGGAGGTTCCTCAAAAAGTTGAAAATAGAGCTACCATACGATCCAGCAATTGCACTACTGGATATTTACCCCAAAGATACAAATGTAGGAATCCAAAGGGGTACGTGCACCCTGATGTTTATAGCAGCAATGTCCACATTAGCCAAACTGTGGAAAGAGCCCAGATGTCCATCGACAGATGAATGGATAAAGAAGATGTGGGTGTATATATATGTATATACACCCACACACAATGGAATATTACTCAGTCATCAGAAAGAATGAAATCTGCCATTTGCAATGACATGAATGGAACTAGAGGGTATTATGTTAAGCGAAATAAGTCAGTCAGAGAAAGCAAGTACCATGATTTCACTCATATGTGGAATTTAAGAAACAAAACAGATGAACATAGGGGAAGGGAAGGAAAAATAAAATAAGATAAAAACAGAGAGGGAGGCAAACCATAAGAGACTCTTAACTATAGGAAACAAACTGAGGGTTGCTGGAAGGGTGAGGGGTGGGGCGATGGGGCAACTGGGTGATGGGCATTAAGGAGGGTACTTGATGTAATGAGCACTGGGTGTTATATAAGACTGATGAATCACTGACTTCTACCTCTGAAGCCAATAATACATTATATGTTAATTAATTAAATTTAAATTAAAAAAAATCCTAATCTATGGATGTAGCTTTTAAAAAACAATCTAATAGACTCAAATAGGGGAATAGTTCTTTATATTTTATTATTATAAATTATAAAAAGGATTATCTTTATGTAAAGGTTTTTTTTTCCCTGTGTTCAAATTGTTGTCTTAGGAATAAGTCCTAGAAATGGAATTCCTGGGCCACAGGGTGTGACATGTATTGCAAATTTATTTTCAGAAAGATTTTACAGTTTATATTGCCAAACCATAATGCCATCTGGCAATTTGCACCCTCTTGCCAATATTGAGTATTATTAAAACAAAACAAAACTCTTAAAGAGAAAAGAACTCATTGCTGTATTAATGTACTTTATTTGTAGAAAAGTTGAAATTTTTTCATATATTTATTAGCCATTTGTGTTTCCTGTTTTGGGAGCTCCCCCCTTCTGTGGGGCCTTAAAAACCAATTTATACACTTTTTTTTTAAATTTTTTTATTGTTATGTTAATCCCCATACATTCCATCATTAGTTTTAGATGTAGTGTTCCATGATTCATTGTTTGTGCATAACACCCAGTGCTCCATGCAGAACATGCCCTCCTCAATACCCATCACCAGGCTAACCCATCCTCCCACCCCCCTCCCCTCTAGAACTCTCAGTTTGTTTTTCAGAGTCCATCGTCTCTCATGGTTCGTCTACCCCTCCAATTTCCCCCCCTTCATTCTTCCCCTCCTGCTACATTCTTCTTCTTCTTTTTTTTTTCTTTCTTAACATATATTACATTATTTGTTTCAGAGGTACAGATCTGAGATTCAACAGTCTTGCACAATTCACAGCGCTTCCCAGAGCACATACCCTCCCCAGTGTCTATCACCCAGTCACCCCATCCCTCCCCCCCCACTCCCCACTCCAGCAACCCTCAGTTTGTTTCCTGAGATCAAGAATTCCTCATATCAGTGAGGTCATATGATACATGTCTTTCTCTGTTTGACTTATTTCGCTCAGCATAATACCCTCCAGTTCCATCCACGTCATTGGAAATGGCAAGATCTCATTCCTTTTGATGGCTGCATAATATTCC
>NW_023270265.1:21205441-21322515 GCF_011800145.1 Mirounga leonina | reverse complement strand
CTGGTGTGAGGTGGTATCTCATTGAGGTTTTGATTTGGATTTCCCTGATGCCGAGCGATATGGAGCACTTTTTCATGTGTCTGTTGGCCATTTGGATGTCTTCTTTGGAAAAATGTCTGTTCATGTCTTCTGCCCATTTCTTGATTGGATTCTTTGTTCTTTGGGTGTTGAGTTTGATGAGTTCTTTATAGATTTTGGATACTAGCCCTTTATCTGATATATCATTTGAAAATATCTTCTCCCATTCTGTCGGTTGTCTTTTGGTTTTGTGGACTGTTTCCTTTGCTGTGCAACCAATTTATACACTTTTTGAAGGCGACTCTGGAAAAAATATACTGGTTATGGGCTTGGTTATTAAATCCTCGGTTTAGAGATTTTTATCTTGTAATTTCTCCAGAGCAACATTTTCTACCTGCTCTGAAGCAAAGTGTATGAGGGAAGATTTGAGTCTGAGGAAAGTTAGTGATTAACACTCCAACAGATTTCCCTCCCTTGCTAGAAGCAGGATGGAGTGTCTCAAAGAGAAGATTTCTAAACATAAAATGCAGTGAGATAATTTAACTAACTATTTTAAGTGGAATGGAGGCAGAAATGACAACATCTTGGTGGGGCCAGAAAATGTGTCCACATTGAGGCAGAAACACACAGCAGGCAGATGACATTGTTCAGAACGTCAGGAGGAAGGTAATACAACCCACGGGCCTTGAAGATACTAACAAACACAGATGTTTGTCTTATGATTTCAACATGCAACTTTGAAACTGTTTCTTACTTGGCTGTTTCCTTATTCCTGAAGTGGGGTGACATTAAGAAAAAAAAAGTTGAATGGATAATCAACACCAAAAGTCGAGTAAGCATTTCGAGTCAGCCTCCTCCTTTATGTAGTATTATCAATGATCTATTTTTGTGATAAAAAATTTAAGCACTGACAAGTTTTCAAGAGACAAGACTAGAGGGGCACCTGTGTGGCTCAGTGGGTTAAGTGTCTGCCTTTGGCTTAGGTCATGATATCGGGGTCCTGGGATCGAGCCCCACTGGGTGGGGAGTCTGCTTCTTCCTCTCTCCGCCTCTTCCTCTGCTCTTGCTCTCTCACTCACTTTCTCTCAAATAAATAAATGGGGTCTTCAAAAAAAAAAAAGTGTAAAGCAATGCCAACTCTCTAAAAAAAAAGAGAGAGAGAAAGAAAGAGCGAGACAAGACTAGATTCTGTACTGAAATTCTTTGAACTTGTACTCAAGCTAGAGGTGAACTTTATCTTGGAAAATCTGAGAAAATAAGCTCAACTAATTCTAAGGAGTGGAAAGAAAAATCCTAAAATATCCTTCTCTTCTCCAGACATATTATTTAACCTAACACATTCCTCATAGCAGCTGTTCTAAATCTTCTCAACTTTCCCCCAAACTCTCCTAGGCTATGTGGAGAAAACAGAGGCTGGGGTGACCTTCCTCATTCAAGTCCCTCCTCATCTCCAGACATCCTGCCCCCTGCCACTGCCACTCAATTAAAGGTTATAAGGGCACTCTGCTTCTTTCCTTTAAATTTCCCTTCTTCTAGCACAAAGCAGTGCCTTCTTCAGAGGCATGCTCAGTAATTAAGATTTTTAAAATGAATGGGGCAAAATGAACATAACATAGAGTCCAGATGTTATCTGTGGTCAGACCTTGCCTAGAGCCAGTTACCTGGGAATAATGACCTAAGGGGGCATGGCAGAGTGCTTCACCCAGGGCTGGGTTTGGATCTGGTTCTACTGCTCATTAACTGGGTGGTCCTGGACAAGTTGTTTAACCCCTCACTCCCCACCTGCTATTATTTTTCAGATATTTCATCTCTAAAAGTCAGGACAATAAAAATTCCTGCCTTGGGGCGCCTGGGTGGCTCAGTCGTTAAGCGTCTGCCTTCGGCTCGGGTCATGATCCCAGGGTCCTGGGATCGAGCCCCCGCATCGGGCTCCCTGCTCCGTAGGAGGCCTGCTTCTCCCTCTCCCACTCCCCCTGCTTGTGTTCCCTCTCTCGCTTTGTCTCTCTCTGTCAAAATAAATAAAATCTAAAAAAAAAAAAATTCCTGCCTTATAGAGCTTCCGAGAGGATTAAATCAGATAAAGGACTTGGCACAGAGTGTGCTACTTAGCAAGAGTTCAAAATGGATATAATGCATATTCTCATATGTAAACAGCAGCAAACCTCTGAATCATTGGCCAGCATTGTAAACTTTTTACTAATCTCTTTGTTTTATGCAGGCAAACCTCAGTTTAAAAAAGATAGTGGGTATTGAAGAACTAGTGGGAATTGTTTCTTGACTCCTTCTCCCAGGTTTTAGAACTTGTCTCTCCCTGGTGCCAGGAAGATCTGCCCCTTCCCCATCTCTTGGATGAAAGACAGAACAGTGTCCTGTGCTTCACTCTCTCCTACGTAAAATGTCTCTCTCTTTAGTAGAACTGAGCTCAGTGTGGACATGGGGTGGGTGCATTTAATATCTGTGAAATCGAATTGCTTAAATTTTCTTGCTTCTTCTCATGAATGGACTCTAGACAAATTGTTTTCTTCTAAACATGTCTACTCGTATCTTAGAGATCAGTTTCATTATACAATTTCTAAAGCTTTCCTTCTGACATTCCTATGTAGGGTTGGAAAAGTTTTCCTTTCTTCTGTTAAAAGGTAGAATTCAACTGAGTAAATTTAAAGATCTAACTGGTTTTATTCAATGATTCGTCTATCAGCAGCATCTTATCTAGCAAGTGTGACAAAGAAGTTATAAGAGTGGATTATTTCAGACAAGGTTACCTTCCCTTAGGGCAAGCGCAGAAGTCTTATTATGCAGATGACCTCTAGTGGGATCAGGAAATTCCAGACTGATTGGTTTAAAATTCCACTCCTGCCCAGAGGCTGAAAATGCAGTTAGGTTGCATGTTAAGTCTTGTTGGGGTTTAGCATAAGTGGCTCCATTTTTGGTCTGTTTCTTGTTAACACTTCCCTTACAGGTTCTTTGGCTGGTCAAATAATTCAATTAACATAAAACCGATTAACAGGAGAAAAACGAATTCAATTTAAAATTTAATGTATCTATAGGAACCCTATAAAAATATGACACTCAAAGGGCAGCCAGGTAGTTGAAACTTATATAACATCTTGAGCCAAGGAAAGGGGCAGGAGTCTGGGGGTACAGAGGGAAGGAAGGCCATTGACAGGAAGGGCGAGATGATGTTTGGAGAACAAAAGTTGCCCTGTGTTACAGGTAAGTTTCTTTGGTAAAAAGGTATCTCTGATAATAGCTCTCTTCCTGGTACAGGCCCCTTTTCCAATGTAAATTTAGGCAGTTGAAAGAAAGGTAAAGAGCTCTTCCTGAATCTGCAATTTCTTAAAAAGAATCAGCCTAAAATAATCCTTATGCTGAAGAGCCACATCTTGGGGTGACAAATTCTCCTTTTCACCTATCAGAGCATAACTCAATCACAAAAATTTTAAGGTAGAATAATTAATATACATTGATTGCTCATTAATTCACTCAACAAATGATGATTAGATGCCTATTGTGTTTTCTTAAAAAGAAGAGCACATGTTTAGATACAGAAGGGTTTGTTGGCTTCCCCCAGCCCCATATCCTCTAAACACTAATGAGGTCACCTCTTTGTGTTTTTCTAAAATAATGTCTGACTATAGCGACATCTACTGGTAAATGGAGCTCTAAACCAAGGGTCTCCTGAGCCTATAGCCTTTAAGGTATTTTGACAATTCTTTTTCCCCCTAAAGTGTTGTCCAGCCACAAGTCCAGATCAGCGTTCTGTGATAATGGTAACTTCTAAACCACCTCATTAAAGTCACTTTCCTGGAAATGATTTCTGAATTTTAGAAGTTTTTCTGTTGGAAATACTATTGCTATCTTTGCTGAAAAATCCTAGCCTGAGCTTCTGGCAGCCTTTTTGAAAGGACCATTTTAGGGGTTATGAAGGCTATGATGTCCAGTTATTTGGTCAAACATCTGTCTGGATGTTGGTGTGAAGATAGTTTTAAGATGTGACTAACGTTAATTTTTTAAAAAGATTTATTTATTTATTTTTAGAGGAGGGGAGAGATTGGGAAGAGGGAGAGAGAGAATCCAAGCAGACACGCTGCTGAGCACAGAGCCTGATGTGGGGCTTGATCTCAGGACCCTCAGATCACGACCTGAGCTGAAATCAGGAGTCACATGAGCTCTGACTGAGCCACGCAGGCACCCTGATGTGATTAACATTTAAATCAGTAGACTTTGAGTAAACCAGATTATCATCTGTGCTATGGATGGGCCTCACCCAATCAGTTGAAGGCCTCCAGAGAAAAGATTTAGGCTTTCCAAAGAAGGAATTCTCTCAAGACTGCAACATAGAAAGTCTGTGTAAATTTGCAGGCTGCTTCCCTGAGGAATTCAGATTCAAGACAACATCAACATCAACTCTTACCTAAATTTCCAGCTGCCAGCCTGCTCTACAAATTTCAGACTTGCCAGCCCCCATAATTGCATTAGCCAATTCCTTAAAATAATTCTCTCTCTCTTAAGATTTGTATATATATCTTCTATTGGTTTGTTTCTCTGGAGAATCTTAAATAATGCAAGGCCTATATGGCATCATGTCTGTAACTTACTCTCAAATGTTCACTTGGGGAATCTGGGTAAAAGGTAATGGGAATTTATACAATTCTTGCAATGTTTCTGTAATTCTGAAATTATGTCAAAACAAAAAGGTAAAAGAAAAACAATGCTTATTTGAAAACCAGTTTGGAACATGGCTTTTCTCTTATACACAAACATCTAACATGTAATAGAGCCGAAACACTGGGCCCTCCCAAGGTGATTTATTAGGAAGAAGCAGTACCATTTTCACAGTGATTCAACCAGAAGGAAAAACTTTAGAATTGAATAATAGATTTTAATTAATCTTTATTTTGGTGGAGAAACTATTGATCATTTTTGAATATTCAAGTGCCAGTGTGAAAAATTTGGGGGAGGGGGGAACAGCTGAAGGATTGAGGAAAGAATGGTAGTTAAAGAAGAAACAGGTGTCAGGTGTATCTAGGGGGGCGGGGAGGAGAGTTTAAGGAAGGTTCCATTTAATTTGATTTAATTGGAAGAAATTTGAGCATGTTTATGGGCCAAGGGCATGGAGCTAGGATAGAGTAGTTAAAATTATACCAAGGAGAAGCAAAATCCAGTATGTATGAGAGAGGATGGAAACTTAACCTGTGATTTTTTTTAATTTTATGTACCATTACAATTTTTTTTTTTAAATAGTAAAACTGGAGGGGGTATCTGGGTGGCTCAGATGGTTAAGCGTCTGCCTTCAGCTCGGGTCATGGTCCTGGGGTCCTGGGATCGAGCCCCGCATCAGGCTCCCTGCTCAGTGGGGAGCCTGCTTCTCCCTCTCCCTCTGCTTCTCTCCGACTGCTCATGCTCTCTCTCAAATGAATAAATAAAATCTTTAAAAATAAATAAATAAAACTGGAGGACCAATGTAAGGTCCTCTATATTTGCGAAGTGAAGACATTAAAAAAAAAAAAAGGACAGAGCCATCCAAACAACGGTTATCCGCTATTACCATCCTTTCATAAATAAAAGGTATTTAAATACAGAAAAGGCATAATGTAAGCGTGTGGCAAATTTAGCGTGATGTTCTCATTTCACTGAGGCCCGTTTATATGGGCCCTCGCTTTCGGGGTCAGTCCCAGCTGAACACATATCAGCAGCTGTGTCTGCCCTGCTTGGGTCCCGCCACACGGGGTGGTCTCACAGCCCAGCTTGGATGGCTGCACACTCCAGTTTCCTCTCTTGTGACCTTGACTCTCCCTCTGACTTGCTTTCCAGCCAATCTGAGTAACCCCTGACCTGGCTCCAGGCTCTGGTTCCTCCTCCTCCCAAGGGTAACCTTACAGGTGGGACCTGTGGTACCCACTTCCACTCACTTTATGGAAATGGCGTGTTTATCTGCCAGGGTTATGACTATTTTATATCATCAACTCTGCCCTTTGTTAATGTTCAAACTCATTTATCTCTTTCCGGTTAGTGTAACAATTCTTTTGTTTTCACCTTGTTTATCTCCTCACCATTGCTTCTCATAGGTTTTGGTTTTTGGTGGTTTTTTGTTTTTGTTTTGTTTTGTTTTGTTTGGCTGGGAAAATTGATCAGCACCTCGTTCCTGCTGCTCTCAGTGATATAATAGGTGCCACCTTCTGCCTTCAGAGAGCACATCTTCCTGGTGGTATGAGTGTTGTTCCGCTAAGCCTTGTTTACGCCCTGCCCTGCTTCACCACCTTTGGGGTAAAGTCCAGACCAATTCAAACTCCTTGTATCTGTAAATGGGAAGCATGAGATCAATGCATGCTTTGGGTTAAATCAACCTATGTGTGCCTCTGTCCTTTGCTGGCTATGTGATTTTACACAAGTCTCTTAAACATTCTGAGTCTTATCTTTCTCTTCTGTAAAAGAGGGAAGAGAACATCAATCTCCTTTACTCCCAGCACATTTCAGATGCTCAGTGGACACATAGAGATAGTGGTTACCATGTCTGACAGCCCAATTCTAGAACGTGCTGGGAGTAAAGGAGGATTATAAGAATAGCCACCCCTTATGTAGCCCTGCTATGTGCCAGCATATATCAAATCTCTTAGATTTTCCTCTCATTTCTTCCCTGGAATAACCTTATGAGATTGATGTTCTCTTTGACTTCATCTAAACCCAATCACCTTCCAAAGCCCTCCCCTTCTTAATACCAACACACTGGGGATTAGGGCTTCAACATGAATTTTGGAGGGACACATTCAGTCTATAACACATATGTAGCTTGCATTATATTTCTACTGGACTGTGTTATTGTAGAATCTTGATTTTTGTCTGTGAAATAGAAAAGGTTGACAAAGTATTGTCTGGGATCTTTCTTTAGAAATCACTCATATATGATTCCATTGCCCACTTGATATCCCTCTTGAGGATGTTATGTTGTCTTTATCACTTATTCAGCCTAAACATCTGCTTTGTATTGTTAATTGCTTTTTTCATGTTCCTAGAAGATCAAAGACAGCATGTAATGAGATAGAGTGGTGTCACCTGGAAAAGATTGGTCAGACACTCCATCAGATCCCCAAAGGGAGGCACCACCTCAGTGAAATTATCACAGTTCAGGGCCGAGTCATGAGGGAGTGAGAATCTGGTTGGTCAGCATATAGGTAGCAAATACTGGGTATTGACTAGGGTATTTTGGGTACAAGTAACAGAAACTGATTCTACTTTAGTCATGAATAGGGGATTAATTGGAATGATAGTGGTGAGCTCACAGATTTGACAAAAGATTGGACACCTCTTGGCAGCCAGCACCCCAGGGCCCAACTCATTGGGCACTGATGTCAGACAACTCAATTATGTGTCTTCTGTTCTTGTGACTCTGCTCAATGTTCAGATGATCGGGAGAGAGAAACTTGACTTTGTTGCATGGGCCCATTCACTCCTTAGGCCACTGGTGTTGGGATTCTGTATTGCCGGCTCCACTAGAACTCTATGGAATTAGGTTTGGATGGTTCTCTGAAGGGATGGGGTTGCAGCAGAGAGAACGTTATGTGTCCACCAAATTCTGTTTTCTTTTCCTCTTCCTGGAACCAAATGAAAACCTTCTTTCCTGCCTTCCATTTCAGTTAGGTTAAGGTCAATAAGATATAGGTGGAAGTGATATTCTGCATATGCAAGTCTATGTGGTCATAAAATCTGCAGCAAGCTTGGAGGCTACATGTTTAAGAGTTTAGGACTTTAGGATGGAAGGAGCCTAGAAGCCTGAGTCACCACTTAAAGGAGAAATTACAGAGAGCTGGTAACTTACAACTTAACCAGACTGTGATATAACTAAGAAATAAAACTTTATTGGTACATATCTGAGATTTGGGGGGTTGTTACAGTAGCTAGCATAATTACACTGAGTAATACAGGAGTATTGTCTTAGAAGAAAGGGGATGCTGGGAATACAGTATATCTCTCTGGAAAGAGTCACAATAACCAAGTACATGGAGACCGATATGTGGAACAATGCCAAATTTACTAATATACAATGAAAAATATAACAGTTGAGGGAACCAAGGGCTTAATCTTCTGCTTAAATTGTCCTCTGCATTTAAAGTATGTGAGAAGCCAAATTATAATTGCATAGATACTGATAACATGGATATACAAAGAATAAGGGGTGTGATTTTATAGTTTTCAGTAGCAAGAGGACTTGACTGCATCATCATTGGCCATGTTTCTTAAAATGGAGTTGAAGAGTCCCTTGAGCTACACTGCAGTGTGCCAGGGGGCACATAAAACTCAGGATTTTTTTCTTTTTTTGAAAAGCATGGCTTCAAGCTTAGGGTGAGCAGTAGAGTAGCAGAGTCGAGAATGTAAGCTTGGAGTTTGATAGGCCAGGGTTTTAAGACCCAGGTTCTGCCACTTATTAGCAAGTGGACAAGTCACTTAACTTGGACATTCATGTACCGTCTTCAAACCTCTCTTTCCTCAATGATGAAATGAAGGCAATAAAAAGCCTGCCTTAGGAGTTGCAAGGACTCAGTGATCCAGAGCACAAAAAGCAGTTAGGAGAGTAGTTGTTACATGAAAGATACAATAAAGGGTAGTGGTTATTGTTATTGTGTTGTGATTCAAGCTCCAGATTGTGGTGATGCTTTGTGATTATGTTTCTAGACTTTTCTTAGCTATGAGAGGTACTTTAGGGAGAAAAACTGGGAACTCACCACCTCTCATTGTAGAGATCTCTACAATGGGAACATGCCTGACACATGCCGTCCTCCTTTCTTGCTTCCATGGCTGGCCACCCCTTCTTCCGATTGGTACATTACACCCTTAGAAGTGTTCTTAGTACACGTAGGTAAGTTATGGCTAAATGTGGCTGGCCCAGAATTCAATTCTGTGTATTTAGGTGACCTTGAGTAGCTTCATTCTTTGTTCTGCTTTGGTTTGTGACCTCAGGAGGTAATCTCACTTCGAGGTTCTCATTGTAGCGCGTGTGTACAAATTATTATAGTTTGTGTATGTCATGTTTGCATCCAGTGTTGGCCACTTTAAGAACAATATTTGACTATTTGAAGTTTGATGTTTCCCTTCCTTGATTGTGATTGTATATGGCTACTGCTCAATGAGTATTGATTAACATATAGAAAGAAATAAAACTGAACGGTAAAGTGTTGTTGTTCACCTTCTATTCTTTTACATCCAGCTCTTGTACATGTGTGGGAAAGGAGAGAGGAAGAGTACATACGTACCTTCAAATCCCAAAGTCAAGAAACAGTCTTTTCGCCACAGTGACTCCCTGTCATGCATTCTCCACCAGCTAGGGAGGTAACATGGGGTATTGGAAAGGTCAAGTCTTTGTGGTCAGGCAGACCTTGGGTAGTGGCCAACTTCGTCATTTATGAGTGAAGGGCACTAGACTTAATTAGGTAGGTGACCATATTCAACCTCTTTGAACTTCAGTTTCCTATTCAACCCATCTTCCAGAGTTGGCAAGGACTGAATGAGACAAAGATAAAGAAGCTCCTGGCCTGGATGGGACATATTAAGTAAATATTAGTTTCCTTTCCATGTGAAAATGGTTTTGGTGCTGTGGAAAGGCAGATATCTAGCTCAGGACTTGGCAATGCTTTCTGGGATCTTGGAGATTTTATTTATTTATTTGAGAGAAAGCAAGTGAGAGAGAAAGCACGAGAGCTGGGGTGCGGGGGCAGCACGGGAGCAGAGGCAGAGGGAGAAGAAGACTCCCCACTGAGCTGGGAGCCCAATGTGGGGCTCGTTCCCACTTGAGCTGAAGGCAGAAGCTTAACTGACTGAGCCACCCGGGCACCCCTTGGAGGATATATTTCTATTAAAATGCTAAAGTTCAGGATTTCCTTTTGTTATTTTCTTCAGTCATGGAGCATGTGGGAATTTTTTTTAATTTTATTTATTTTTGAGAGAGAGAGAGCATGCTCACAAGCAGGGGGAGTGGCAGGCCTAGGGAGAAGAGAAGCAGGCTCCCTGCTGAGCAGGGAACCCAATGCAGGGCTGGATCCCAGGACCCTGGGCATGACTTGAGCCGAAGGACTCAAGGGACTGAGCCACCCAGGTGCCCTGAGCACGTGGGAATTTAAGTCTGATTTGTGGGCTGAATGAGACAAAAGGAAGTCAGTGATGGTGAGCCAGGGTGATGGCTCAGATCAAAGCAGTAAACATTTCTCTGTGCATGTGTATATGGATATATATATGGATATCTCTCTTTTACCCCTTCCTTTCTTTTCTCCCTTTCTTTCTACAAGTCTTTTTTGTTTGTTTGTTTCACCAGTTTATTTTTTATTTGTTTTTTGACTAGGTCACATACATATATGGTTCAGAATTTTAAAGGTATAAAAGGGAATTTAGTGAAAAGTCACCTTTCCACTCTTTCAGCCCCCAAATTCTTTTCCCTAAAGGCAACCAGTGTTACCAGTTCCTTGTGTATCCTCTTAGAATATTCTGTTCACCCTCTTTTTATATAAATGAATAATACATACTATGCCGTACTACTATCTGAATCTTGCTTTTCCACTGAATAATCTTGAAGATTACTCCACATTAGTACGTGGAAAGCTCTCTTGCTCTTCCTTAATTTGTTTTTACTGTATTGTATTTCATTTTATGTATGTACTGTAAGGGCCAAGAGTAGGCCACCCCCAAATGTGCCACTTTGGCCAATTGGATATTTTAAATAAAAGTTACTGAAGAGACAGCCCATGCAAGAAGGACACTCGGACCCTCCTCCATCCCCCTGAAAGCAGGAAAGAAAATCTCCCATGTGAAAGGTATACTCCCTGGACAAAGAAGTAGGTATCTTTATCACCAGAACTGGAAATTTAGAGCCAAGAAGGCTGTATAAACAACCCTTGTTACTTTTTACTAATTTACTAACCCAGCCCAAATACAGTTTAGAATTCCTTACTAACTGAAGCTCCCAAAGTTATCTTTGTCCTGTCATTCCTCATAGATTTATCATCTATCTCTTTGTCTAAAAAGCATAAACACTGCCTGCTTGGTCATTTCTTTAGGTCTCAATTTCATTATTGGGCCTCTGTGCACATGTAATAAAACTTTGTGGTTTTTTTTTCTTCCGTTAATGTCTTATGTAAATTTAATTATTAATTCAGCTAGAACCTTAGAGGAAAATTTCAGTACCACTACTTATTTAGTCATTTAACCCATTACCAGTACCATTACGTATTTAACATTAAACTAGCTCTATTTTTTTTTTTTTGCTATTACAGGTGATGCAGCAATGAATAAACATGTACATTTTATTTTGCAATAAGCAAGTATATCTATAAGATAAATTTCTGAAATGGAATTTCTGGGTGAAAAAGCATGTTCATTTGTAAATTGATAGATGTTGCTAAGTTGCCCTTCATAGAAGTTGTACCAATGCATACTTACCTGCAAATTATCAAAGTCTTCTGACTTTTCCAAAACACATGTACAAAGGAACTAAAACATATATGTAGGAAGGAAAAGAGACAACTTGATATGACCCTGTGAGCATAGACCAGTTGGATTTCTTGTTGTTCCTTTGCCCTCTGTTGGGTAGATAATTTGGATCGCTTATGTACATTTAAAGTTGTTTCACAATCTAAAATAGAACATCACATTAAAGATGTTTCTAATTTACAAACTATTACTGAGCTGCATTTCAAACTATCAGAACCTCATGAAAAAGTTGGCAGATTTGATGGTGGGCCTAATCATTGGTTTTTTTTTTTTTTAAGGTTTCAAATTTGGTAACACTATATATTAAATCCACAGCTTGGGAACTTTTTGGTTTTATTTTCCTTTACTCTCTTAAACATTATTGAGAACTCCAAAGAGCTTCTGTTATGTGCGTTATATAGAGAGATATTTACCATATTTGAAGGCAAAACAAAAAAAATTATTAAAATGATTCCATGTTAACATAAATAATATTCTTATGAAAAATAACTATTTAAAAAATTAGTGAGAATAGCATTGTTTTATATTATTACAAATCTGCCTTAATAGATGATAGCTGGCATGGTACCTTGTGCAACCCAGTGGAACATTTCCTGTGGACTGGACTTCTGTGATGCAACATTTCCTGCCCTGCCTTGACACAAGATATGTCTTCTCCTTACCCTCCTTCTAATAAAGCCCCCCCCCGCCTCAGTTTCTAGGAGATGATGGGCAGTGCAAAGTTTCACAGGCTCTCTTTGAATTGGTTTTCCAAGTCCAGCTCCAAATCTAGTGTTCAAATAGGCTAAAACTTGGATGGGTCTTTGTGGATCACAGAGTCCTTGTTAGGGCATCTTGCAGAATTCCAAGTGAATTTGGTAGCTGTATTAAATTTCACAGAAGGGACCAAAGGCACCATATAATGGTGTGATTGGTGTGGTGCTCAGGCTTCATGTGCCCAACCTACACCCTAAGAATCAAATTCTAATGCCCAGTGCTGACCACAGCTCTATACACCTACATTAGAGGCCAACATGTTACATAAAGACATCTGGCTCTCTTACCACTAGATTACCCTCAAGAGATTAATTGTGTTTACTGAGCAAGCGGATTCAAGGGGCTAGAAGAGCCATACTGAGTGTAGTATGTATGCAGTATGTAGTAGTATGTAGTGCATGGGAAACACATAGAAAATCAGGCTCATTCCCCAGCCAGAGCCAAATGTAATACAGAAGATCAGAGCTAAAGCCAGAACTGGAAAGGTGGCAACACCTATGCATAAGACTGGTGACCCTTGGCCACCTATGTGGGCAGATCAGCCAGGAAATTGCGAGTTGCCCAACAGTGGAATTATGTGCTGGCAGGAGAGAGTCAAATGAGGTTTGGAATCCATTAGACTGTTCCTGTAGTTCCTGGGGAAGCTGCTCAGGAGTAAGGACCCTGAACTGGGAATCATTTTGAAGTGGAGAATGTTCAACTCTACAGTATTAACTACAGTCTGCTTCTCCCTCTCCCTCTGCTGCTCCCCCTGCTTTGTGCTCTGACAAATATGTAAAATCTTAAAAAAACCCAACAAAACAGATTGAAACTTGAGATTACATCACAGCTGAAAGACTAGGGATCAATATCCTTTATAAAATGAATTTTGAAAAACATGGATGAAAAAGGAAATTGGCGAGCACATTTGCTATAATCATAAAAACCAACATTATAGCCTTCTTTCGTATTAACTTTATTAGTATTTATAAAATAAAAATGATTTATGAAAATATTTTCAAGATATAGAAACTACAGTCTTTGCAAAATATACACAACCATAATTGTTACAATACACATCCTTGTATATACCTTAGACATTATGAAAGTGTTGAAGAATGACACCCTGTAAAAGTTGAGAGAAGGAACATTTTCTCCAACCTTGGTATATATTGTGACATTCAAGTACTTAAACCACACACTGTTGAAATAAAACATGTCTCTAGTGTACAGGCCCAAAGGGATTTAACCCTCAAAGTCCCATAGGTTCTTTTATTGTGCAAGGTAAAGAACCAGGAGAGGGTTCCCTGAGTTAATTTACCTTAGGTAGCTTAAGCAGTGGTTTACTTTCCATACTTTGTCATGGAAATAAGGGAAAGGAGAAGGCCATGGAAACCCATCTTGGGCAGATCCCCTTCCCAGCCTCTCTATCTGTGCAGCGTGGCTCCTACAAGAGGATTTCTAATCTTTGAGCTCTAAAATGCTCGGATTCTGTAACTATCTAAGACCTTTGCAAAATGATGCTTCTTCAACTCTAAACTCCCAAAATTGTGTATTAGGCTAAAGTTATAATGATAGTGTGACTCCCCTAAGTAGACTTCATTTAGAGTTTGTCAGGTGGGAAGCATTTGGGAAGATCAGCAAGCTAAAAATTTCCTTTTGGAACTATTGGAAAAGATCCTTTCTCACCAAGGCATAAACCTCAGAAGCCAAGTTCTTTCTTTCTTTGGAAGAATTATGATGAAAGGGAGAGAAAGAGCCTATAATCTTTCAAATCTGCAGGCTTAAGATAATAACAGATGCTAGGTTGGACAGTAAGAGTTGGAAACCATCATAGCTTCACCAATAAAGGGTTCATTGTGATAAAGAATCATTTGCGTGTACTCTCTACTTCCTGATTAATCTCCCAGGCCTTCCTAAATATTACATTCTCTCTTTAACTGCAGAGTATTGGCCTGATGAAGTTCCAGATAAAAAATGCTACTTGAATTCATGAAGTGAGTATCATGGTACCACGGCACTGCCATTTAATACCATACTGATACACTAGAATTTAACAGTGAATTTTTCTGTTCAAGAAACTACAAAAGTCAATCAACCATGAATCCGTGTCTTTACATTTAACAAGTAACACGAAGCATTATTATATATAATTCCGTAAGGGAAAAGGACTATAAAAATAAGCTTAATAGGACTGCTGTATTTTAAAGTTGTTTTAAAAAAATATATGCCACAGTCTTTTAAATATTTGGTGTAGAAAGGATAAGGGAGGTATCTATTAGGGTGATCCGTAAGAAACTATGGTTTTTGTAAGTTAAAAAGGTAAAATTTCAGCAATTTTATATGGTTCAACCTAATAAAATCCTGAGAAAATTTTATTTGGCATCACACTATAAATTCAAAGAGAATTTATAGAAAATCACATTTCTAGTGAGGGGAAAATACTTCAGCATGGAAATGTGCACATTGGTTATGCCAAGATTTCTCTCTTGTGGTTTAAAGACCTGAAACCTTAGAAAGTTAAGAAAAATGTAGTGCAGTTTCAAAAAAACAGAGGACAACTTAAAATTATAGAACGATAGCTACAGTTGTGAATGCCACTGAGCAGAAAACTTCTAGCCAAACCTGGTGATCAAAAACTTTTTTTTTTAAAGTTTACATATAAAAATTCTGGCATCAAAATGAAAAGGCACTCGTATGGGTTAAAAGAAAGATAATCATTTATAAAAGCCTTGAAAATAAGGCTAATTCATTTGTATTATTAACACCATTAAGTAGGCACCTTTTCCAAGTTTCAGCTTTGGCCTCCTAAATGGAATTAGGTTTCAAATGAATTTCCAACATAATACCAATTATAGCAGCATTATCATCAGTAAGTTTCTTAGCCTCTACACTGCTAAAAGAGCATCTAAAATTTCCTACCCACCTATATCCCATCAATACCAAAAATACACTTTAAAAAATTACATATATTTATACCAGTCACAGAACATTTTGCAGTCTTTTTTCCAACTAATGATCTGTCCTCTTACCGATGCCACCCCAACAACAACAAAAAACCCAAAGAGAAACCAAAACCGAAACCATTGAGGGAAAAAAAATTGCTAGACCACACTGGTTAATTCTTAGCTAATTAAAGACATACCATATTCAAAAATGGTACTTTAATTATGAAATTTATTAAGTACAATCAGCGAAGGAAATGCAGATTTTCCAGGTGCACGCGGGGCGGGTCCGCACCGGGGGACCGCGCACTCAGCAGCGAAGCCTCACGTGGCGCCCTGGCACCCTTTCCGCACGGCCGCGCCCGTGCTACTGGCTATGACGCACAGGGCCCCGCCCACCGTCCACCACGTGGGCACATCGTGAAAGAAAATAATCTGGAAGATGAAAGCGAAGACCACATCCATAGTCTTCATTATTGCCACTGGCCCTGCTTTTTCTATTTGGATGGCTTTCGTGAGAAACACCTGACCCCCCAAACCAAACAGGCCGATGAGGATGAGAAACAGCCTGTCCAACCCGCAGTAGGGCAGACTCCATTCCCCGATGATGAAGAGGACAACGATGCTCTCCAGGAGGCCGAGGATGACGTAATACCAGATGCTCAGGAAGTAGTCCACGGACTTACCCATCTTTCTGAGGATGACCAGGGTCAGCGCGGCGAACACGGCGTGCGCGACCGCTGCGATCGTGCCCTTCAGGTGAAGGGAGTAGCTTTCGCCCCTGCCCGCGGCGCTGGCGCCAAACAGAAACGGGGGCCTCACGATAAGGATCACGCCAGTGATAGTGAAGACGGTGAAGAGGCCATCCCAAGGGCTGTATTTCTCTTTGAGAAATATGCAAGCAAAGATAGACGTGAACACGGGCGAGCTAAACGTGATGACAGTGGCGTCGGCAAGGGATGTTGCCTGGAAAGCGTAGTACAGTAGGATCATGGCGGTGGAACCCAGGACTCCTCTGAGCAAGAGGAAAATTCGTTGACCCTTGGGGCCTATAAACCCAGTTCTGTGAATTCAAATGGAGGAACGCACATTAAACCAACTTGGTATTTGTTTTTAATATTGCAATTCTTGATTAAACACTATTTTTGAAGTCCTAACTGTCAAAAAATAAGGGACTAGTAAATTAATTATAATGCCCACAACTTAATAGTATACACCTTTAAAAAATGGTGTCTAATTATAGCTAAAAACAGGTAAGTGTTCACAGTATAAGCAAAAATAGCAAAAGAGAACTCCATAAATAGTTTAATTATAATTAAGCAAATCTAATTTTTCCTATGTCTATACAGGCTTGCAAGTAAGACAAAAAGGAAAATGTACTGTAATGTTCATAGTGGGTAAACTTTAACAGGTAGACTCATAGATAATTTTTCTTCTTTATTTTCCCCCAATTTTCTACAATGACAATACGTGATTTTTATAATAAATACAATTTCAAGATTGAGCTGTCCTACATAAGAAAATTTGGTCCTGGCTAGTATGCATTGCCAATCTTACGAGTTTTTCTATAAAAGCTGAGGCAATGCTAGAATTTATTTTAGCCATTGAATGTGAGACAACTTTTCATTGTTCTCTGCAGGAAGAGTTAAAATATACTGAAAAAGAACATATAGCATTTGGATAAGTATAATAACTGCCACTCAATTTTCTTTTTATTAAATATTTACCAAGCAAAGTGCTGGGTACATGTCAGGGTAGTCAGCTTGCTGACCTGGTGTCAGCACTGAACACCTATCTGAAGGCTAGCCTGTAGGCCTGACATGAGGACTCCTGGGTCTCTGGAGTTAGAAATGAAAGCATAGGTCACCTTTGACTCATACCTTGAAAATACCTGGAATACCGTATCATCTTCCATGATAATGAAACATAAAATAGGTCAAAACAGATTGGTGCTAAGGATTTAAAAAATTCTTCCAATGCCTTCCCCTGCCAATTCTACTATGGGGAAGATAATTGTGTTAGCATCAGTGGTCTGTTACCACCCTTAGAAATTTCTGAAGTCTCACCATCATTTCCTAAAATACTGAGACTTGTCCACACTTACAAAAGAATGTCTGACCATATTAATTAGTAAATTTTCACCTTTTTCACCAAATCCTCAGGATACGGAGTGACACTATTCCAAATGCATCTGTACTGTGTTAGAGATACAAGGAGACTGGTGGCACATGACTGAAGCATTTAGTTTAGGGTTTAAGCCTTTTTGCCCAAAGAGAGAAAGAACCACAGACTGCCACCAGGCATCCAACTGGTCTTTTCTCCAAGGCCTCTAAGTACACAGGGGTGGGTAGAGGTTATAATGGTGTGAGAGAGGCATAATTTTAACCTGGGAAAGGGTGGGGAGGGGGTTCTATATGGAAGGGAAAGAGGTGCTGGATAGGGACAGGAAGGATGGGGAATATAGTTTTCAAATACTGTTACATTCTACATAAAGTGCTCTGAGCTATAATCAATTTTATTTGGCCCTTGCAGCCAAGGTGCCAGATAGAAGACAAAGAGTATAGTTCCCTCCAGTTCACAGATGAGGACACTAAGTATGAAACTATTTAAAAAGGCCTTGCTCAAGATTACCTTTTCCCTTTCCCACATCACCCTAGGGGGGGAAGACCTGGATATTATTATGGTAACCTTCTGTTTGCCCTGATAACAGAGCAGCCCATTCTACTTAAAGAAACATTGATATTAGGAGACACCACGACTTTTTCTCATTTCCTTTTTTCTTCTAAATACCAGTTATGCCAAGGGAAAGAAGGGAGAGTGGTACAAGATGGAGGGAATTGTGTACAAGGAATGCTTTGTTCTCAAAATGGGGAATGGAGAATAACTGAATCTCTTTCCCCTCCTTCGCTGGGCATGTGGTTTGTGCTTATGAGAGCATCTTCTGTGGGTGGGTCCTTGTGACTATTTAGTAATCAGAGCCAAAGGGTGTAGGAACTGGTTAATCTATGGGAGGGATAAAGCATCCGCTATAGAATAATTCAAGCAGTTCAAAAGATTTACAAACATTTGTTGATACCTTCTACTTTGCAGATAAGAAATACTTACTTTCTGTATATTAAGCAAGGGATAATGACTAGCATTTGGAACACACATCGGAATGCACTAATTTCTACAGCATGGACGTCTTGCACTTTTTTAACAAATAAAGAGGCCACTGAGAAAAGGAAGGCGGACAATAATGTATAAAACAAGCCAAGTCCAGGACAGGGTGCTTTCTTCTTGGCTTCTGAAAAAGATTAAGTTCTGGTTAGTCCTTGCTTCCAAGTATATGTTTTATTATTTTCACTTAGGAATTGAGAAAAATGGAACAGTGTTAATGGCTAACAGGCTACCAATGCTATTTCCTAAGCATATCCATTCTCTGGACCCGAACCATTTCCCCACCAAGAATGAAGAATCATTGAGGAAAGCAACAATTTAAACCCATTAATTTTTAAATGCAGTTTTACCCTATAAAATGGATTTCCTTTGGCTCACTGAGGAATCACCCCTCACTTACAAATCAAAAAAGTAAAAATGCTTGCCAAGACGGTGAGAGAAATCTTTAAGAAATGCTTGTCAAGATGGCTAGAGAAAAATGCTTCCAAGTGATAATTTATAGCATCTCACTGGTGAACCAGGTTTTATAAAGGAAGTGTTCTTTTCTGGACAACAGTTTATAACTGTGTCATATGGCTACTTGTTGATTATCTTACTTCCCCCACAAGCCTGTGAACTCTTCCAGGCTGGGACCTCACTGTCTCGTTTATGCCTGGCTCATGGAAGACCCTGATTAAATATTTGCTGAATGAAAGAATATGAGAGAACTTCATGGAAAGACACCAAGTCTAACACCACTGGCAACAGAAGGCTCTCTGTTTTGTTATTTTGAACCGTTAATCAAATCTTTTACTTTTCATGGTTTACGACTGATACTCCGTTTAGAGCATAAACTCTTCAAGGGCAGGGGGCTAGGGTATCTACCCCTCTGACCTCAAAGTGCTTTAAAACAAAATTTTTTAAAAATTAGAACCGTCGTTAAACACCTAGGCACCTTCTTGCCTAGCTCTGAACCAGGAAACTTCTGCTTTCTCTAAAGCATCACATATTCAATCCATTAATGACAGTCTGTATGAGCATTAAACTTTTGTTTCACCACTTCCTATATCTTAGTTACCTAAAACAGGAGTAGAACCTGTTTTCAGTCTCATACCCCCTCCCCGCCCCACCATTCAGAGGGAAGCAAAAAGGGACAGGATAAGCAGAGAACTCCCTAAAAGATAGGTGACTCACTGAGGGATATATTAATATTTTTTTCTTTTTTGAAACAAATACAGAAACAAGGAGAGAATAAGAAGGAAACACTACTGGCCCTCATCAGTTAAGAGTACAGCAAAACAGAAGGGTGTACTGTTTGGGCACTTGCAATTTATAGTAAAACTAGGATCATCATTCCAGTCTAGGAATTTACAATGTGTTACTCAGCTATAGTATGGTATTGCATAATAATGTTTTTTTAAAAAATGCCCTCCTCTGATAAATGCAAACACCAGGTAATACATTTCAACATCCTCACAGCCGCGAGATACCTTCGCCCATGAGTGACAAACACTTTGTGAATTGGGACCAAAGTATGATGATGCACAATCTTTCCAGGAGCATTCTACAGCCTGACGTGTGTAGTGAAAGATGCCACTGTGGTCAGAGGCCTCTCCCTTTTCCTGTTCCAGGTGCACAGCCGAAAAAAATCATTTGGAGCTAGCGGTCGTCGTCATGTCAAGGGCGATAGGTTGTAAGTGCCAGAATCCTCCACATTCTGTTCACTACCTATGTGCTCAGATACCACAGAAACAAACTGCACATACTCAGCCCATGAGAAGGAAACTTTAGAAGACTTCCAAGTTAAGCACCACAAAATACATGCCTTGGCTGTGGTCAGCCTGAGAGTTCAACTTCTGAAATTTCAGAGTTCAGGTCCAAATAAAATAGTTTTTCTTAAAAGAAGCCCAACTCATACATAGGACCTACACCCTCAGACAGAACAGGAAGATCAAGGACAGAAAACATCTCCCTGGTCTATATTTCAAGGATCTTCTCCAACCTAAACTTTTAAATTTTTCTCCAGGAATATTTTAACTTAACATGACATTTTAACTCTTTTAAAACTTAATTTTACACCCCTGGTTCTGATTATCTTGTCTCTTAAAACATAGCCACTCACATATTTTCTTGCCTATAAACACTTAAGGCCCATGATTGCTGACTGGGACAGGGCAGTTGTTACAAGGCCTGGCTGAGCTTGGTTATTTGTTATGAAGGTGAGGCCTGGTTCTACTCAGGCGGACATGTCTCTTACTGAATAATAATTTCCATTCTGCCAATGGAGATGAACAAGAGAGTAGCATAATCCAAAGAGGCATTTGCTTATGTAATGTGCTTCTATGATCATATTCCACTACAAGCATAGCTAATAATTTGGCAACTCTAAATAATTCAGATTAAGTGGCCACAGTGCAATTTCCCAAGTTAGAAGAAAACTGAAAAGCTGCTCAGTTTTTCTATCCTCTGCTTTAAACTGTGATTCACAACTCTGGCTGGGAATGAGAATTGACTGAGTTAACTTTTTAAACTTCAATTCCTGAGCCCTACTCCAGACCCACTGATACAGGATCTCTGCAACGGTAAAAAGCTCCACCAGCTTGAGAACCAGTGCTACACTAGAGAACTCCTTCCAGGGGCACACATCGAAGACAACTTCTCCTTGCTTCAGTCCAAGATCCACACTGTCATTCAAGAAAATAAATAGATGTCTTAGGATAGCTGTATGCTGTCTGTGAAGGTTATCCAAGAATGTAGAAAACTGGTTTAACAGTTTCAACCTGAACTTGAAAATGAGCTTTCTTGAGATACCCATGATCAAGCCATTAAAATGATACTGTCACAAAGTTCGATGACAACATTTCTCTGGCAATCCTGTTTTCAGAGTATTATCTGCTTATCTTACGATAACTATAACTAAGTCTTACTATTAGCAATTTTCTTTGAAGTTAAAATACTCAAGATTCCTAAGTGCAGTCGCTTATATAGGTTTATCATTTTGCCATGTGCTGCCTGAGTGTACAGTTTTCCTCTTTGGCTCACAACAGCAGAAACATTTAAGAGTTCGTAAGGACTGACTCAGCATTCCACCAAAATGACATTCAGCCATAATAACTGATAAAGTGAGAAATTCACCTCTTCACGGACTGCACATCTGGTCAGCACAGCTTGAAGTGACCCCTACTCTGGAGCCACCAGCCCATGCATAAAGAATCAGAAGTCTGATCATTTCTGTTAGCATTTAGGACAAAAATGGAGCAAGAATCATCTTCTGGGGTTCATCTCTCTAAACTGCGGAAAGTTCATAATACAGAAAGGGGGAAATGGGGTTGGGGAAGAGGCATAGAAATCCAGGGTCACGTTTAGTGGAGGTCACCCAGAGGATGAGATGATGCAGACTGTGTAACTTTGTCTTGAAAGGAGATCTACTTTTTCCTCTTCTTCTAGGAAGATGCTCCAGGTGGGTGGTGGAGTTTAAGGAGGAATGTGCTTAAAGTAGCACTGTGGTCAACACAAAGGGCCTTGGCCTGGGTCTCTGGCATGCTGGGATCCTTAACCGTGGTGCTGCAGGGACCTGTGCCATGTCTCACCCACACATGCCAGATCTAGGGAAAACAAGGCAACCCCCGCCCCGAAGCCCTCACCTTCCTGGGCTTCACTTTCCTCATCTGTGGAAGGAAGAGGTTGAACAAGATCAAGGTGATTTTACACAGGGTACTGCGCTCTGGAGACAAGTCTGTGAACCTTTTAAAAATGTTATGTAAGGTTGTGCATCTGCCTTGTTTAGGATTAGTTGCTAAGAAAGTCCTATATTTGTTTCAGGTCTGTGATATAATGATTCAAAATTTTAAAAATAGGGGAAAAAAATCACAAAATATTCATTATATTAATAATGGAAATCTGGTTTAGTTCAGTGTGAGCTGTTATGGATATATTGTAAAAATTTACAACAAAAAAGTCCTCCTAACCCCAAAAGTTTAAGAACCAGTGGTCCCACTAAACTCTGCCTTCCTAAGATTCTAAGATTCTGAGGCAAACATTTTCTAGACTCTATGTTTGCCTTTTTTTTTTTTTAATTAAGTAGGCTCCATGTCCAGCATGGAGCCCAACTCGGGACTTGAACTCAGAACCCTGACATCAAGACCTCAGCCGAGATCAAGAGTCCCACGCTTAAAGGACTGAGCCACCTAGGCGCCCCGTACTCTGTGCTTTTCAACTTCCTCTTGAAGGAACACCGCTTACCACCGTCATAAGTGTTCGTAGTTTAGCTCCCTCCCAACCTCAGCTGGCTGCGAGATGGCCTCTTAACTGATCCCCCAACCTCCAACCTCCGGCAGGACGCACCGAACTGCAATCTGACTCGGCGGTCCTGCCCGCAACACTTTTAATTATAGGAACAGTTTCAGAATCCCAAAAGGGTTCCAAACACAATCAGAAACTTTCTCCAGTCTTCGCGCCAGCGGGGACGAAAGGGGCTTCTGCTTTGCAGACCCCCAGGTGAGGGCTCGAGGGTTTTCCCCAGCTCTGAGCAGGGTAGGGATGGGGGGCGAGGTCCTCACTGCGCCCCCGGCCCGCAGCTGCGGGGACCCTCGCCCCCTGGCGTCCGCACTCCCACCCCTACCCCAGGGGCAAGACTCGCGCCCGGGTCTGCACCCCACACTCACCCTGCGGAGCACACAAGGCGCACGGCGAGGAGCCGAACAGCCAGCACCTGCCGGGGCCGGGCGTCCCCGCTGCCTCGGCCGCCGCGGGCTCCTCGATCGCGCCCTGAGGCGCGTCCTCCGTCAGCCGCAGCCCGGGCTCTGGCACCTCGGCTGCCCCGGCGCTGTCCAGGGGCCGCATCGCGCGGCCGGCGCTCTCCCCCGCGCCGCGGCGACTAGCGCGGGGAGCAGCGGCTCCGCTGCCCTGCTCTTCCGGCCGGCGGTGGGGCGGGGCGCATGCGCGCGCGGCCCTCCTCCCCTTGCCGGGGACCGCGCTTGTCCTCCGCTGCCCTCTTACCTTCAGCTCCTGAAGCCTCCTGCGCAGGAGGAGGCCGGCCACCTCCCTGGTCTGGCGCTGGTTCCCACAACTAGTCCGAGGGCGTCCTCCCCTCTGCTGCGGTCCGGCTAGCCTGGCCAGTGGCTTGGAGTCATCCTTCCCCAGGCACAGCGGACCCCTTTCTGTCGATGCAAAGAGAGGGAGGGGAACGCGTGTGGGTCCTGTGGCCTTCTTTTGGGCTAGGCCGTGGGGAGGTTAGGAGAGTGTGCGTTTATTTAATGGTGTGGCACCCATTCAGCACCTCTGGAGTACCCTGGAGACCTTGCCAAACACTGTGCCTGTCTTTGTCTCCTTGCCAGTTATCCAGGGAAGGTAGAATTTTCCTGGTTTTAGGTAAGAAGAAAAAAAAAAAAGGATTAGCACATAACCATAGGGAAAATATATCTGTAAGACTGGGGCAGAACCTATTTATATGTTCTTTGTAACAGTAGGCATTCATTATTGGTTTTTTTTTTTTTTTAATTTCTTTTTTTGGTTGTTAACTGAGACATCCTAATTTGGTTAGATGTAAGATTCCAATAATCTGACATAATTGCGCCCAGTAACGTAAAAAAAACATATGTCATTTGGCCCCAGGATTCCTGGAATTCACTAATAGGCTCTTTATGTTTAGGTGATTCTTCTTTCATCTCTGCTTGCTTTAAATGTGAAAGGACAGTGTCTGGGCAGGGATGAACCTGCCTAAATTGTTCTAGGTCCAAGTGCAAGCAGATTACCAACCATGAGAGTAGAGTTTGTCTTTACTCAGGTATTTGCAAAAATTGGTCAACAGCTGAAAAATACTGAAGTCAGGAATCTTGGGTTCTGCCTCTGATTCTGTCCCTGAGTATGTGACCTTGGATAGTCACCACCTACTACTTGAGGCCTTGGTTATTTGAGATAAAATTATTTCCCTTCCTATTTTGCAGAGTTGTGCAAATCAAGTCCAGTGATGTGGGCAAAAGCACAGTGTCACCTGAAAAGCACTTTACTGAAAAATCAAGGTGTATTTTTTTTATTAAAAAAAAAAGATTTTATTTATTTGACAGAAAGAGACACAGCAAGAGAGGGAACAGAAGCAGGGGGAGTGGGAGAGGAAGAGGCAGGCTTCCCGCGGAGCAGGGATCCCGATGTGGGGCTCAATCCCAAGACCCTGGGATCATGACCTGAGCCCAAGGCAGACGCTTAACGACTGAGCCACCCAGGCACCCCACAAGGTGTATTTTTATATAAGGTGAACATATAATTTATCCTCTAAACTGGACCCGCCCTTTTATAGAGTGGAAGAAGGAGCTTTCAAAAATTATGCAGGGCAATAGGCATAAACCGGGATTGTTGTAGGCAAGCTGGGACAAATGGCCGCCTGAATTCTAACTTGGTGAACATATACTTTTGCCTTGTCTTAAAAAGAATTTAAGGCTGCTTATAAAACATATGAAACTGATTTTGTTGTTGGTGGTGGTGGTGGTGGTATTTTAGTGGGGAAATTGTAGGGAAGGGTGGTGAAGGTGATAGATCATGATTATGAAGCAAGAACCAAAAAATTTCTCCAAACATCTAGAAATCAAGTGCAGTTTCACAACTGCATTTATTTGTAAGACTTAGATGTGCAGAGTGTTTGAAGAGTCCCTGCAATATTGTGATTTACAGGAAGTATATATTCGGTCATTCACATATTTATTTGCTCTTCAGCCAAGGTTCTGGGCTCACAGCTCTCAAAACTCTTGGAATTCCCTGAGCAATAAGAACAATGGAAGCAACTTGTGTCTTAATATTTGGTCTTTTGTCCTTAGTTCCTAAAATAGCTTCAGAGCCATAAAGGTGTAATGGGCATCTTGTGATTCATAACAAACCTCTTTCTACCACAACTGGGTTTATGTTAATGAGGTTATCGGAAAACACCTAAGGACAGGGGGCCTTGTTGCCAGGGAAACCATCCAGTGATTAGAGGGTTGGCATTGGCAGTCCCCCTGGACACCTGTGGGGAAGAGGAAGGGGCAGGGATTGAGTTCAGTCACCAATGGCCAGTGATTTAATTAATCATGCCTATATAATGAATCATCCATAAAAACCTCCAAAGGATGGAGTTTGGAGAGCTTCCTGTTGGTGAGCACGTGGAGGTACTGGGAGAATGGGTCTCCTGGGGAGCACAAAGAAGCCCTGAGTTCCTTCCCCATACTTTGCCCTATGGCTCTCTTCCATCTGGCTAGTCCTGATTATAGCTTTTTATAGTAAACTGGTGATTTAGGGAGTAAAATGCTTCTCTTAGTTCTGTGAGTTGCTGTAGCAAATTCATCAAACCTGAGGCGAGGGTCTTGGGAACTCCCCCATCTATAGCTGGTGGGTCAGAAGCACACGAAATAACCTGGATGTGTAATTGGCATCTGAATGGGTGGGGAGCAGCCTCGTAGGACTGAGTCCCTAAACTGTGGGGTCTGACACTATCTCTGGGTAAATAGGGTCAGAATTGAGTTGACTTATAGGACACCCAGCTGGTGTCTGGAGAATTATTGTTTGTGTGGGGAAACCTCCCACTGCCCACACCCCTCCCCAGTGGAATTGGGTCCAGGAACCCTGTTAGTTTCCCTTTTCAAATAGTAAAGATGGTGGTTAGGATGTGTAAGGAAGAAAGAATTGGATGATTTGACCAAGAAATATCTTGACTACTTCACTTTCAATACCATCCTCAAAAAGGGAGAAGAAAATAGGTACCACACCAGTATTGACTAGGGTGACTTAAGGGTGATGGAATGATTTGGGTCTTGCATTTTATTCCCTTTCACTTCCTTCCCCTCTGCTGCCAACAGTGATGTATGAAAGATAGCAGTCACTTTAGTTTTTCTTGTTTGCTAAACAAACAAGAGCCACAGAAATATAAAAAGCAACTGATAAGGAAAATATGGACCAGACTAAGTCAGAAGACTCGCTCCGAGTTGCAGCTCTACCCAGCAGAGGCATGGAGGAGCTAAGTTTTTCTTTGAGCATTGTTATTTCTAGACTCTGGTGACAATGACTTACAGCTGGAGAGAGGTGGGCTTCCCCCACAGGATGAAGGGTGGGGCAGAATCCTGAGATGGAGAGAAACCAGCTCAGAGCCCACTGCACTAGTCTGAGGTTCTGACCTCAGGGCAGAGGAGGCAGGGAGGAAGGACTGCTTTTGAGGTAGCTGGCAGATGGAGTGGACAGGATTTGTGGACTCATACGAAGCAGCATTGCTTCTGTAGGCAAAATCATGCAGTGTTCCAACTGAAATTCTGCTTCTCAAGGAATTCAATCCTTTAGTGAGAACAGGGGCCCTCACTCTTAATGCCAGGTAACCACAGTGGGTGGCACTCCCACCGTTCTGGTGTCATTAAGGAAGAAGGAAGATGAAAGTCGAAGAGGGGTGGTGATGAAGGATAGTTGGAAGGCAGGCACGCAGGCAGGGACAAGGCACCCCGCCCTCAGAGGAAACCACCGTTAACAGGATTTTACACCACCCTGGAAGGAGCCCTCCACCCTTTCCCTTGTGATAGATAGATGACAAAAACCTGATTGGATGACAGGCACAAGGGGTTGATCAGATTAAAACAGCCCTCCCGGGACACCTGGGTGGCTCAGTCAGTTAATTGGTTAAACTGCCTTCACCTTAGGTCAAGGTCACAGGGTCCTGGGATTGAACCCCGCCTTGCCTTTTGGGCTCCTTGCTCAGCAGGGAGCCTGCTTCTCCCTCTCCCTCTGCCTGTCACTCCCCCTTCGTGTGCTCTGTCAAATAAATAAATAAAATCCTTAAAAAATAAAATAATGTGATGGAACCTGGACTGGATTGCCCAACAGAAAAACCAAGTGGCACTCGGAGATCTTGGAGGATAGGAGGTTTATTTAAGGCTGGCAGGCTCAGAGGAGAGTGGTCTCCAAAGATCTGAGCCCTTAGCACAAACAAAGGGGGCAATTTATACACTGCTACTTCCGCATACTTGGCACTTGGGGCGCGTACGGGCGAAGCGGGGCAGGGAGAAGAATCCAGAAGAGCCCCAGGGCAAGGGCTGGGACTGTCTCGCTGGCTCTGTCCGCCATCTTAAGACACAGATTTTCCTTATCATTTCCCCCCTTTGATGCCCCCTTTAAACACCTAGTTTAGAGGGCACTTTCATCTTCTAAGGGGTGATAATGAGTAAGGAGTAACTGGAGTCTGATTTAGCAATTTGAGTAGTGATAAACCTAGTAAGGGCATTAAGAATACAAGGACCAAATGCTACTATGAGGAGAAGCAATAGGAGGGGGCCAACGAGGGGGGCGAACCAAGGGAACCATTGTGAGAGGGTATCCCACCAAGTTGTCCGCTGGAGTGATTCCCACCGGCAATGTACTCGTTCCTGTAATTGGGTCAGAGTTTCTTGGACCACCCCTGACTCATTAGTATAGAAACAACATTGCTCCTGTAAGAAGAGGCAGAGCCCCCCTTGCACGGCCGTGAGCAAGTCGAGCCCGTGCCTGTTTTGGAGGACCACTGAGGCCAGTGAATTGAGTTGCCGCTGCAGGGCCAGGGCCCACTGAGTGAGGGCAGAAAAATCCGCCGTGAGTTGTTGAGTTAACCCCTGGTACTGAACCTGAGACATCCCGACACCAGTGGCGCCAAGGGCAACACCTGATGTGGCCAGCAGGCTCACGATAAGAGGGATGGCCGTGGGGGAGCATCGAGGGCAGCTAGGATGTCTCCATATGAGTGGGGCATCGCTCCCAGGGAGGACTGAAAGATCGGGTAAGAGACTGACAAGCGTGCATGATTGATCTCACGGGGTGATGCAGATGTATACACCTTGATCACAAGCCAGAAAAGTGTTGTTAGGGGCGCCTGGGTGGCTCAGTGGTTGGGCGACTGCCTTCGGCTCAGGTCATGATCCTGGAGTCCCGGGATCGAGTCCCGCATCGGGCTCCCTGCTCGGCGGGGAGTCTGCTTCTCCCTCTGACCCTCCTCCCTCTCATGCTCTCTGTCTCTCATTCTCTCTCTCGCAAATAAATAAAATCTTTAAAAAAAAAAAAATCTTAAAAAAAAAAAAAGTGTTGTTAGGCGTACAGACCCGACTGTGGCCCGTGATGGGAGAGGAATAGTTGCCATACAGTGGTAGTGGAGCCAGAAAGGGATAATCTGCGGTCCCCAGTGCCAAGGTGGGAGGTGACGTGGTAGACTGGTTGAGGATGACACCTAGGTATTGGATGGGACTGGGCTTTATACAGATCCAGAAGTCAGACACTAGGAGTGATTTGAGTGGTTAAGTGCTTGGTGGGAGGCGTTAGTCATACCTACCAGTTGCGCAATAGACGCTTGATGCGTGTGGATGAGGGACCCAGGGATGTGCCAGGGCGAGTTATTTTCTGTTTGACTCTGAGGGTCGACTGCAAGGCTTGGGGCGAACATGGACTTAATCATAAACTTGGCCATGGGGTCAGTCCCTATAGAGTGATAAGAGGAGAGTGATTCCTACAGCCCATGATGTGGCATTGGGTTCTAAGACTGAGAGGGCGAGTGGTATACAGTGATTGTTAGAGCAAGAGGATGGGGTGGCCTTGCGCGACAAGGAAATCTGGATGTCATTGTGCTGTTTAAGGCTCCACCACCCATTGGACCATTGTTCCATTCCCAGCCAAGTTGCCACCCAGGACTTGCATCCCCAGGCTTGTGAGTAGAACTGAGGGCAGGTGTTTGGCTGTTGAGGCATAGGGCCCCCACAGATGTAGATATCTACCAGCTGGTAACCTGAGTGAGGGTCATGGTAGGAACACCATCTATGAGGTTCCCAGGAGGTATCAAGAAGCTGGCATCCATCAAAATGGAGGTCAACCTTTGGTCTGTGCTCCTCCCAGGTGGAAGAAGTCAGTGGGGCCGCTGGTGCAGGATTGAGGGGGATAAGCTGGAAAGTCATTTGCCAGTAACAGTGATACAAGAGTTTGCCCCCCTTGCTGGGCCAGGCAAGCTAGAGGCAGTGTGGAGGAACAGCACGCCAGGTAGCAGAAGACCAGGACTGACTGGGGCCAGGAAAACCATGGTGAAATGTGCTCAGGAGTAGACAGCAGAAGGCCAATAAAATTGGGATCTATGACCTTAGGTAGAGGGAGCCATCATGGCTAACTCGTCAGCAGATGAAACCTGTGGACAAGTAAGTGCAGTAATACACACTAGGGACACCCAATAAGCAATGACAATGGTGAGCCTCTGGGGGAAAGTCTGGTCAGGAGGGGCAACAGTGTAGAGTCTGACTCCCAAGATGAGCGAAATCACGCCAATGAGAGCCAGGGACCATGGTGAGCAGATGTCCATCAGTTGGTGGAGCTCATCGAAGGTGAAGCCGGAGTGGGTTCGTGAAGTCTGGCTGGACTCTCCACTGGCGTGGCTCCTTGTCCGAATGATGAGCTTTCTTCACTCTTGAGTGGTGGACCCACGGAGTGACACCTGAGACCTTGAGGGCAGTAGGGGTGGTTAGAACAACAATGTGGGACCCTGTCCACTGCGGTTTGAGGAAGTCTTTCTTCCAATCTTTGACCCAAACTGACTCCCCTGTCTGGAAGGAGTGTACATGAGACCCTAAGGAGATTGGGACCCTCTCAGTGGTGTACTTTTGTAATTTATTTAGGGTGGCCCCCAGGGCCTGAAGTTGCTCCTTTATCCCTTTATCTCCAACCTGATGCAAGTTTCCTGAAAGGCTTCCCAAGCATGGGGGAGGCTGTTCATATATTAATTTGAATGGGGAGAAACCTGATGTCCCCAGGCGGGCAGCGAGCATGCAGGAGAGCTAGGGGTAGTAGATCTGGCCATGGAAGGTTAGTCTCCCAACAAAACTTTGCTAAGGTTCCCTTGAGGGTGTGATTCATTTGCTCTACTTTCCCTGAACTTTGGGGCCGGTGAGTGGTGTGGAGTCTCCAGGTGATGTTGAGAGATTTGGTCAAGACCTGTACAATGTCTGCCACAAATGCGGGTCCATTGTCACTATGGATTGTTAACGGCAGGCCGAACTGGGGCATGATCTCCCACAAGAGGAATTTAGCTACTTCCCGGCTTTGCTCCATCCTGGTCAGGAAGGCTTAGACGGACCCAGAGTATGTGCATACTATTACTAGGAGATACTTGAATCCCCTGCTCGGCTGCACATCTGTGAAGTCTACCTCTAGATCTTCAAAGGGGGTTGCTCCCATCCTCTGGACACTGGGCAGGGGCTGTGGTGCAGACCGAGCATTATTTTTAGCACATGTTATGCATCGTTCACTCGTTGCTCGGCATAGTGCTGGCAGCTGACTGATGTAGTAGTGTTTCCTGAGAAGGGCTCTAATGCAATTTTTCCCAGCTGAGTGAGTTGGTGGTATTCCTTGACTAGATGCCCTCCAGTTGCTGTTGGAACAAAGATGCAACCGTCTGGCATCATCCACCATCCCTTTTCAGTCAGGTTGGCCCCCTCAGCCATGGCCCATTCCTTTTCCTTTTTAGTGTAACTGGGCAGAGGGACTTCTTCTGGGGGTGTTAGGGCCATGGTGAGGGAAGAGGCTCTGTCTATGTCCTCACTGACAGTGGTCTTGACTGCCTCATCTGCCAGATGATTTCCCTGCGCTGTGGGGTCGTCTCCTTCCTGGTGTCCCTCACAGTGCAGGATTGCTACTTCCTTTGGAAGCCAGACGGCTTCAAGGAGTCTCAGTATCTCCTCCTTGTTCTTGATAGCTTTTCCCGCTGTGGTGAGGAGGCCCCTTTCCTTGTAGATGGCTCCATGTATACGTAGAGTAACAAAGGCGTTTTTTGGAAAGGAAGCAGTGTCCCTGTGCGTTCATGAGGGACACAACTGCATGAGGGACCTTGATGTTAAGTTCTTGCCCCAGGGTAAGTTTGTCCGCCTCCTTGATGAGTAGGACTGTGGCTGCCAGCGCCCTTAGGCACAGTGGCTGTCCCGTTGCCAAGGGGTCCAGCTTCTTTGACAGATAAGCAACTGGCCATTGCCAGGGTCCAACAGTCTGGGTGAGTACCCCGAGAGCTATTTTTTCCTTTTCATGCACAAAGAGATTGAAGGGTTTTTCTACATCTGGTAGGCTCAGGGCTGGAGCCCGCCCCAGGGCGATCTTTATCTCTGTGAAAGTGGCTTCTGCTTCCTCAGTCCAGGAAGAGGGTTCTCGATCTGGTCCCCCTAAGAGATCATAAAGGGGTCTTGCTATTGCCAAGAACCCAGGGATCCAGATGCAGCAGAGTCCTGCAGCCCCCAGGAATTCTCATAGGCCCCTTTTTGTCTGGGGCTGTGGCAGGGAGATGATGACCCTTTTCCTCTCCCGCCCTAGTTCTCTTTTCCCTTGGGTGAGGAGGAAACCAAGGTATCGGACCTGTTGTTGGCAGATGTGTGCCTTCTTCCATGAGGCTCGGTATCCCGAGTCTGACAGGAGCTGTAGGAGGGCCTTGGTGGGTCACTGGCGAGGAGGAGGTCATCCACATACTGGAGGAGGGTGCATTGTGTGACCTCTCTTGGGAAGCTGGTGAGGCCCGCAGCCAGTGCTTCCCCAAAGAGGGTTGGTGAGTTTTTAAACCCCTGTGGGAGGCGCATCCAAGTCAGTTGCATCTGGTGCCCTGTATCAGGTTCCGTCCATTCAAAGGCAAACACTGGCTGGCTCTGGGGAGCTAAGCAGAGGCAGAAGAAGGCATGCTTCAAATCTAGGCAAGTGAACCACCTGGCCGGCCCTGGGATTTGGCCAAGGAGGGTGTATGGATTTGGGACCACTGGGTGCAGAGAGATGGTCACCTTGTTGATGGCCCACAGGTCTTGAACTAGTCGGTATCCCCCTCCTGGCTTCTTGACTGGTAGGAGTGGGGTATTCCAGGCCAACTGGCACTCGACTAGAATACCTGCTTCTTTGAGTTTGGTCAGATGTTCTTGGATGCTGATCTTAGCTTCTTGTGGAAGGGGCTATTGCCTTTGCCTCTGAGGTTGGGCTCCTGGGATCAGTTCAACAATGATAGGGGCCCAGTTCTGGGCTAGTCCCAGTGGGTTGTTTTCAGCCCATACTGAAGGACAGGCGAGTCTGAACTCCGGCAGGCTGCTCGGTTGGGCCTGGGCACAGAATAGCTTCCATTCTTCTTCCCTTGGCATGGTATTTGCTAGTATTAGATGCCCCATCTCCTCTTGCCTTGGGTTAATCAGAGGCTAGTGTGCCCAGTGGGCTCAAAGGTTATCTGAGCCCTAAGCTTGGAGAGTTATGTCTTGGCCCAGGAGAGGGATGGGGCAGTCAGGCAGATAAAGGAATTCATGTCGGACCTTGTGGCCCCTGAGTTCACACTGGCAAGCCTGGCAAAAGGGCTATTGTATCTCTTGCATCCCAGTGGCCCCAAGGATGGTCACAGTCTTTTTGCTGAAAGGGACCACTGGGGAGGTGACAACAGAGTGCTCGGCCCCAGTATCAACCATTAAAGTCACTGGTTGGCCCCCTACCTTCATTCTGACCATGGGCTCATGTGGGCCAAGGAGGAAAGAGCCTAGTCCCCCTCAGTCTGAGTCCATTCCCGCAAGGCCTATGAGGTCCTCCTCTTGGGGTTCTTCCTTGTAGCGGCTGGGCTTTTGAGCCTTTCCCCGGTTGGGACATTCATTTTTTCAGTGCCCTTTCTTTTTACGGTAGGCACATTGATCCCTTGCCAAGGGGGTTCTGGGCTTCCCCCTTTCAATGGCTGGGGTCACCCCATCTTTGTGTTGTCCTTTTCTTTCAGGGCAGCGGCAAGGAGGCTAACTTTCTTTTTCATCTTTTTGTCGGCTTCCTGTTCGGCTGCGACCTCCCTGTTCATGTAAACTTTATTGGCAATCTCTATTAGTTGGGTGATGTTCCTCCCGGCAAAACCTAGTTTCTGAAGTTTTTTTCTGATGTCTGGGGCAGCCTGAGCCACGAAGGAGGTGTTTACCATCTGTTGGCTTTCCTGTGCCTCAGGGTCAAATGGAGTATATATCCTGTAGGCTTCAGATAGTCTTTCGTAGTAGTCCCCGGGGGACTCCCCTGGTTGTTGAGTGACCGCGGATATCTTAGTCATGTTCATGGGTTTCTTAGCTCCTGCCTGGATTCCCCGGTGGAGGGCCTCTTGGTACTGGTGGATGTGGGCCTGTCCCTCAGTTCTGGTAAAGCCCCATGCTGGGTGCTCTTCGGGTGCGGCCATGTTAGCCCAGGCAGCAGGGTTGATGACTCCCACTGGTGCATGCTCTTCCAGGTATTGCCATGCACCTTTCATTATTCTCCTTCTTTCCTCTCTGTTAAACAGTGTGCAGAGTAACTGTTGGCAGTCTTCCCAGGTTGGCTGATGAGTCTGGAAGAGGGATTCTATGAGGTCTACCATGGCCTGTGGTTTCTCAGAGTAGGATGGGGTGTTAGGTTTCCAGTTGAGGAGGTTGGTGGTGGAGAAGGGCTGATAATACATCATGGAACGGCCGGGTTGGACCATCCCATCTTTATTGCACCTCTCGGGTTCCTGCGTCTCTTGTACAGGCATTTGGAGGGCGCTTGCACCCAGCCTGGGCACAGGCTGGCTGCTGGTCCTGGAGAAAGTGGATCCTTTGGGCCTGGGGGCACCGGTGGATTCTCTGGGCCTGGGGGCGCCTGTGGATCCTCTGGGCCTGGGGGTGGCAGTGAAACCGATGGTGGTGGAGTGTCTGGAACTGAAGGGCCAGGTGTAGATGGTCTTGGGGGTATGTACGGTGGGGGCAGGATCGGTTCCTTCTCAGGATCTCCGGCTAGGATTTGTGGAGACTGGGGCTTTTGCTGATTTTCTTTAGGTTGCTTGGATGAGGCGATTAAGACCCTGGCCTGTCCCTGCCTATTGCAAGTGAATCACACCCAGGGGGGAAGGGTCTGAGCAATTCCTAGCCAGGAGTCAATGTACGGAAACTGGTCAGGGTGTCCTGGTTTTCCTGTTATGACTCGCCATACTCGACAAATCATTGGGACATTCAATGTCCCTTCTGGAGGCCACCAGACATCAAAGGTGGGCCATTCCAATTCACATAGGGTTCTCAACTTTCCGGGGTTCATCCTGACTCCATAGTCTCCCAAAAACCCCTTCTTGAAATTTTTGATCATGGCCTCTAGAACTGTAGGTTTACTCTGTCCTGACCCCATGGTGATGTCCCCGTGTGCGGTGGAGCAGAGATAGACAAAAGGGGGGTGCCTCCTGAGGTGAGGAGACCAATCAGATGCCCGTCTGGCCGTGTTCTGAAGGAGCTTAGGTGAGGCTTAGCCCTGGCGGTCTCAGTGTTGTGACTTACAATCGGAAACTATTCCAATGCTGCCACTATGCCATTCACCACAGAATCACAGATGGGCCCACTCAGACTCCGTAGGCTTCTGGGGACCTTAAGGGTGCCCGCCCATGGAGTCACAGAATCAGTCCACTTGAGCAAGCCAGGTTGGACTGCACATTCACTCACGCATTCACACTCCAGAAGTTATTACATTCCCTCCCTGGGAATCCCTACCTGTGAGACCTGTAAGAGGTCTCTGGGAGGTGATCAGGTTCCCCTTCCACCCCAGTGGGGGTGGGCCTGTCTGGGTCCTGGGGCCCCAGGCCTTACCAGAATCTGACGTTCGGACCAGGTCCTCACCTGCCAAGTCTACTCGAGTCTGGCAGGAACAGCAGAGCGGGGCTGGCCTGAGGCGACCGGAATGGGAGACTACCGAAAATTAGGCAGGGCGTGCCTTCTCCATTACGATCCCTCCTTCCGTCACTGCCCCGCCGTTGCCCCCAAACCGGTGGCTACAATGGGCCAGCGCAGTTGGGTTTCCCAGTCAGGGAACCAAATGTTACGGAACCTGGATTGGATCGTCTGACAGAAGAACCAAGCGGCACTCATAGATCTTGGAGGATAGGAGGTTTATTTAAGGCTGGTGGGCTCAGAGGAGAGTGGTCTCTAAAGGTCTGAGCCCTGAGCACAAACAAAGGGGGCAATTTATACACTTCTACTTCCGCATACTTGGCAATTTTGGCGCCTGCACAAAGCAGGGCAGGGAGAAGGACTTGGATTGGTGTGTGCTGGAAGCCGCGCAGGGAGAAGAACACAGAAGAGCCCTGGGGCAAGGACTGGGACTCTCTCACTGGCTCGGTTGGCCATCTTAGGACAAAGACTTTCCTTATCAATAAAACAGCCCTCCAACAAGCCCATAAAGAACCCTAGACTTAGAAACTCCAGTGGTAACCCTCTCGGGTCCCCTCCCTCTTTGGGAGCTTTGTACTACCACTCAATAAACTTTGCTTCACTACCACTCAATAAACCTTGCTTTGTTGCCCACCACTCTGCCTGGTCTGCCTCTTCATTCTTTGAAGTGGCATGACCAAGAACCATGGGCACCGAAGGAGAAAAAATCCTGTAACAGTGGGTTCTAGCTGTTCCATGAAAAAGTGAGAGTGCAGGATCCTCATCACCACAGTGGTGGCAGGTGGAGACCTCCAGCTACTGCAGCGGAGGAGTTGGACTCCTGATTTCTGCTACTCTTTATATGTCAGGGATGTTCCTGAGTGAGACATGTGTAAATCAGGAGCTCTCTTCTCCTGGTATGTCTACCTGATTCATATCAGACTGGTATCTTCATACTGATTTGAAAGACTCCTCCCTAACCCCCCCCAAAAAAGTTCGTTTCTTACTCTTTTAACTAATGCAACTTATGATTCAGAAAATGGCAGTTTGCTCCAAGGAGTGAGGTCTAGTGTTCATGTTTTGGGGAAGATCGGTACTGTGGAACAATAGATCATAATTCTAAATACCTTGATAAATGAAAGAGGGAACAAGCCAAAGAGAGGTAGTTTAGCCTAAATGTAGGATAGTATATTGGAGAGGCAAAATAAACTGTTTGAATAGATGATAAAAACTGACTCTGGAAATATAACAGGAAAAAAAAAAAAAGCCAGGGTCAGTTCCTTAAAAAAAATGCAACTGAGGGGCACCTGGGTGGCTCAGTCGTTAAGCGTCTGCCTTCAGCTCAGGTCATGATCCCGGGGTCCTGGGATCGAGTCCCACGTCGGGCTCCCTGCTCAGTGGGAAGCCTGCTTCTCCCTCTCCCACTCCCCCTGCTTGTGTTCCCTCTCTCGCTGTGTCTCTCTCTGTCAAATAAATAAATAAAATCTTTAAAAAAAAATGCAACTGAGAATTTACCTCCTGATCTAGTAATTCCACTTCTGGTTAGATACCCAGACGAATTGGGAGCAGGGAATCTAACAGAGAATTTACACAACAGTGTTCATAGCAGCATTGTTCACAATAGTGGAAAGGTGGAAAGAACCCAAATGTCTACCACCCGATGAATGGATAAACAAAGTGTGGTATATACATATAATGGACTATTATTCAGCCTTAAAAAGGAATGAAATTCTGACACATACTGCAACATGGACAAACCTTGAAAACATTTCACTAAGTGAAATAAGCCCAACCTAAAAGGACACAGACTCTATGATTCCACTTAGATGAGGAGCCTAGAATAGTCAAATGCATAGTGACAGAGATCGAATGAATGGTGGTTGTTGGAAGCCGATCGAGGAGGGAAAGGGGTGTTAATGTTTAACGGGTACAGAGTGTCAGCCTGGGATGATGACAGTTCTGCAGGGGGATAGTGGTGATGGTTGTACAGCAATGTAATCTCACTTAGTGCCGCTGAGCTGTGCACTTAAAATGGCTAAACTGGTCAATTTTACATTATTTATGTTTTACCACAATAAAATAAAGTTAAAAAAGAAATGTCAGGGGAAAGCTTTTCTGAGGGTGTGCAACAGACGACTATGAAACCAGCAGTGTAGATCCAAAGTTGAAGGAAACCCGGGTCTGCATACAAGCTGTGGTGTGCAAGGTATTTTCCCCAGCACTAGCCATGCTCTCCTTTCTTCAGTTCTCCTTCATAATTATAGAGAGATGATAATACATTGAAAAGATCCATAAGAGGAGGAAAAGAGGTAGCATGGTATAGTGTGTTCTGGGCTTCTGAAACGTTTCCATCCAAGTATCCCTAATAGCTAAAAGTGTGAACTTGGAACTGTGAACTTTAATTTCTGGAGACAGAGTTTAAAGCCCTCGTCAGAGATGGGACGTTTCTTTAAAGTCCCCTGTCCCATCTTGGACACGTATGCCAATTTTCCATTCTATTCCCTAATATGTTTATCTTAATGCCATTTTTCATGTAACTCATTCAACTAATGCTTGAGTGCCTGCAGTGGACCACTTACAGTTCCTAGCAGGGGTAGAGTGGGGTGCGAAACAGACAAGGCTACAGTCCTCTCAAGGGTCGGGTGAGGGATGGTGGAGGAACAAAAGAGGATGCACGCATTACCTAGCATGCAGAACTCATGCTTCGGCTCCGTGCATCTTGCTTAGCTTCTTGTCCCTGCCGGGTTGACTCACTGGCCTGGGAATCAAGAGGCTGGGTTCCGTGCAGTTGTGCGGGTCTGGACACATCCACTTGGTTCTCTCCATCTCTATTTCTTAAGCTTAGAAGTCACAGAGCTGGATCCCAAGCAGTCACAGCTGGGCGGGGGAGCGTCCCCCCCCCCCCCCCGGCCCCCAACACCCCCGCACCCGGCCTTGATACCACTGGGACTTTCTCCAGCAACTTCTTGCTTTCCTACTCTCATCCGTTCCCTCTCTGGGAAAGATAACTCCTATAAAAATGATTTATGGCCACTGCCCTGCTGCGCTGCCCCTGGGAAACCTGTATCCTCCTGTGGGAACTTGCTTTCTGCTTACAAATTTCCTGAGAGTGTGGACGGATGCCTGTACTTTAGACTTTGCCCTAGATGATAAAAGTACAGTGCAATCCACTTTAACCCCAAATTTGTCATAATTTGGGATTTGGATTCCACCCAGCTCTCATTATAATACTTGTTCTTTATTAAATGCTCAAAGTATGCCAACCACTATTAAATGCATTTCATTTAATCCTCAGGAGAACTTTATCATACATTTTAGTGTAATGGTTAATAGAAGGGCTCTTGGAGCCTGCTGCTGGGGTACCCTTCTGGCTGCCTTACTTACCAACTGTGTGACTTCGGACAAGTGACTTAGCCTCTCTTTGAGCCTCTATTTTCACATCTATAAAATGGGATAATAACCCAATGGATACAAAAATACAGATTTGAAGAGGTACAGGCATCCCGATGTTTCTGGCAGCATTATCAACAATAATCAGACTGTGGAAAGAGTCTAGGTGTCCATCGACTGAAGAATGGATAAAGGAGGGTGGTACACACACACACACACACACACACACACACTCTGGAATATTACTCAGCCATCAAAAAGAATGAAATCTTGCCATTTGCAGTGACATAGATGGAGCTAGAGTGTATTATGCTAAGCAAAATAAGTTAGTCAGAGAAAGACAAATATCATATGTTTCACTCATATGTGGCATTTAGAACAAAACAGATGAATGTGTGGGAAGGGCAAAAAAAGGAGGGGGGTAGGCAATTCATAAGAGACACTAATGACAGAGAACAAACTGAGGGTTGCTGGAGGGGAGGTGGGTGGAGGATGAGCTAAATGGGTGATGGGTATTAGGACGGCATTTGTTATGATGAGCACCAGGTATTGTCTGTAAGTGATGCATCACTGAATTCTACTCCTGAAACCAATATTACACTATTAGAATGTTAACTAACTAGAATTTAAATAAAAATTGGAAGAAAAAAACTTGCTGATTAAGAATTATAACATGCTTTATTTTAATAGTTGGACTACCTAGTATATGGTTTGCTTCATGAAATATACAAATTTTTTAAAATTTTTATTTGTATTAGACTGCAAGGTGTAATTTTGTGAAACATAATAAATATACAAAAATGTTTAAAAGATAAAATAAATGAAATGGGTTGATAATAGTATCCAGCTGCTGTGAGAATGAAATGAGGTAATACATGTAGAATGACAGATAGTAAGTACTTTAAAAAAAAGTGTGTCTTTTATTATCCCTATTTTACAGATAAGAAAATTGAGGCTCAGAGATGTTAAACAACTTGCCAAAGGCACACTGATAGGAAAGAGCAGAAGTAGGATTGGGACCCAGGACTGTATGGAGTCAAAGTCCACGGTCCCAATGACTTGACTTATCCAGGGGTCTTAATTGCCAGGATTGCTGGTTTCTGAGAGGACCTCATTAGGGCACAGTCCCTTTCACCTTATAGCCTGGCTTGGACCTTGAGGCCATTACTTTGGCTACATTCTATGACTATGTTCTATACCACACTGATGCTCTGTGCTTTGTGTTAGGCTTATGGTGTCTGTCTAGCATCTTAACTTTCTTGGAGTAAAATGTTATGAAACAAAGAAGAAAAGCAATTTTTATAATAATAATAATAATAATAATAATAATAGAAGCCAACCTATTTCCCCATCTGCTGTGAGAACATACATGCTCCAGTGTCCACAACTCTGATCTCTTCCTAACTCACTTCTGTTGTCCAAAGCTGGAGTCTAAGCTAGGACCCACAGGGCAGGGGTGGGGTGAGAGTTCACAAGCAATTTGCAAAGCGAATAGATACCCACCAGCAATGCAGACCTGATTTTAGGGATTTCCTGCATCCTCTGCCTATCCAGGGCACTCTATTATTTTCCCTGCATCCTAGGTGTCTGCTCTATTTCTATTTTCCCATTACTGGATCATCTTCCAACTTTTCATGCTATCAACCAAAAGGACAAATATTAATTTTTAGTAATATGAGGCCCAAGGAGGGAGAAGACGTAAGCAAAGTGTCAGTAGATAATTCCAATATTAAACCATCAAGCACTGGGGTGCCTGGGTGGCTCAGTTGGTTAAGCGACTTCCTTCGGCTCAGGTCATGATCCTGGAGTCCCGGGATCGAGTCCCGCATCGGGCTCCCTGCTCGGCGGGGAGTCTGCTTCTCCCTCTGACCCTCCTCCCTCTCATGCTCTCTGTCTCTCATTCTCTCTCTCTCAAATAAATAAATAAAATCTTTAAAAAAAAAAAAAACCATCAAGCACTTATTTTCCAGACAAACAGGGGTGCACATGTTTGCATGCATGTGCCCACGTGCGCGCGCGCATGCACACACACACACACACACAAGCAGTTTCCCCTTCAGTGGTGGTGAGGATGGGAAGCACTCAAGAAGTGCCATTTTTATACAGATTCAGGTATATTTGTTTAACCTTTCTACTTGTTCCAGATGTACTTTATGAATTATAGAACTAGGTTTTGAAGTTCTATGCAATATTTAATGTGTGATAAAATTTTTAACAGCATAAAAGGGTATACTATGAATAATAAAATCTTTTCTTTCTTCCCCCAATCCCACTTCTCAGAGGCAATCACTGTAAACAATTTCTGTTTTTAACTCTTCTAGGGGTTGCCCTTAGTCTCTAAAGACCAATTTACTGACTTTAGATGATTTCTTTTATCCTTCTTTGGAAGATGGAGAATTTTAGTGCCACTTGGCCACCATCTGCTTTCCCTAGTTCCTGTCATATCATCTTGATCAACCGGTATCTGAACAAGTTGATATCTGGCAAGGTGGAGACATGTTTGACTTCAGGATAGTAATAGTCGTCCTCTGTCAGGTCCTTATTATTGGCAGCCAGGCGATGTGCTAACACTTTATGACCATTTAATTAATCTTCATGCCCGTGCTAGTAAATAGGCCCTACCTGCATTATACAGATAAGGAAATTGAGGTTTGGGCTAGTTATGTAACTTGCTCAGCGTCTGATAGTTACTAACTGGGAACTAGATTTAACCTGTACTTTCTAATACCCACTTTAAATCTTAACCATTACTGCCCCAGAACAACAAATGCTCTAAGGCCAGTCTAGTTCTGCCACCAAGCGAGTATTTCCTTCATCCTGCATGTCGTCTATGTGTGTGTGTGCACGTGTGCACGTGCATATGTATTCACATTGATACTATGTAGAAATAAAGTGTATGAGGATTATGACAGTGATATATTAATGAACAGGAGAGGGGAAATGGAATGTTATAAGGTTCTTCACATACAGATATGTTTGTTTTTATTTTGTTCAAGAAAGTCAGTTATCTTTTAAAGAGATTAAAAATTAGAAAAATCTTTTAGATATACTCAAATATTTACCATTTCTAGCACTTTTCATTCCTTCATACCAATCTAAGTTTTTATATGATGTAATGTTTTTTTGCAGCCTGAGGAACTTTGAAAAACATTTCTTGTAAAGCAGATATGCTGGCACAGAATTCTGTCTTTGTCTGAAACATGTCTTTATTTCTCTTTTGTGTTTAAGGGAAGTACAATTATAGGTTGACAGTTTTTCCTTTCAACCCTTTAAAGATCTTGGTCCATTTTCTTCTTTCTTCAAGAATTGAATATTCCCCTGTTTTCTCTGGCAACTTTTTGTCATTGATTTTCATCAATATGCTTTGATGTAATTTGTAGTTTTCTCTGTCTTCATCTTGTTTGAGGATCATTGAGTTTCTTGGCTCTCTGGGTTAATATTTTTCACTAAATATAGAAAATAAATAGCCATTATTTCCTCAAATATTTTCTCTTTTGCTCCACCCTACTACCCTAATTTTTGAGACTCTAATTATATAAACATTAGACTGTTTAATTTTGTTTCATAGATCACTGAAGCTATTCATTTTTTAATCCTCTTTTTTTCTCTGTGATTTGGTTTGGATAGTTTCTGCTTCCTGTCTTCAAGTTTACTTGTCTTTTTCTGTAGTGTTTAAATTTATGTCAGGCCCATCTAATTAATTTTTCATTTCAGGTATTATATCTTTCAACTCTAGAAGTTCCATTTGGATCTTTTTAATAGTTTCCGTTTCTTGCCTCAATGTGTTTATGTTTTCCTTTAAGTAATATTTACAATAATAGTTTCAAAGTCCTTATCTGCTAATTCCATCATCTCTGTCATTTCTGGGTCTCCATATTGACTAACTTTTCTCCTCGTTATAGATTACATTTTCCTACTTCTTTGCAGATCTAGTGGTTTTTGTTTGTTTGTTTGTTTTTATTGGGTGATAGAGTCTAGATTATGTTGTCTTCCTTCAAGAACTGTTGAGCTTTGTTCTGGCCTGCAGTTAATTTACTTGTGGATCAGCTTGATACTTTCAAAGCTTGACTTCATGCTCCTTTAGAATGGATTTCTGGTAGTTTAACTCTATAGCTAGATTATTTTTATTCATAAGACTTGGGCTTTCTGGCATCTCTAATGAATGTTCTAGATGTTTAATGAGATCTCTCCACTGTGGTTGATCAGAATGGAAAGGTCTCCTAAAACTTTGTGAGCTTCACAGCTGGTCAGCTCATAGCTCTCTGGACATTGTTTTTTCCCCCAATATTCTTATCCCCCTAGACTGTGTGCAGATTTCTAGAGTTTTTTTTCTCTGTATAGTATCCACTTCTCACACATTTTCTGGGCAAATTACAGCAATCTTAATCTCACCAAACTAAAATCTCTGCCTCCTCAACTGAGCAAGGCTGTTCTGCTTCAGGTTCCTCCTCTCTGTGCCAGAATCTAAGTGCCTTTAAGCCTAAAGCTGAGGAAATTTGAACTTACCTCATTTGTTCCCTTTCTTTTAGAGTTTATAGTCTTGTATAGCCTGTTGTTCAGTGTCTAAAATAGATGTGTTTCATCTTTTGTCCATGTTTATCTATATTTCACTGATGGCAAGGGGGCTAGGATAATACCAGTCACTCCATCACAGCCTGAGTAGAAGTGGTTTATTCTCAGAGTTTTCATCTAATGAAGTGAAGTTTCCTTCGATGAGAGTTGTGCTAAATGCTCAGAAACTGAGATGGTTTTATCAAACAGCAAGACCACTTTGGGTTTTGATCCCATGCAGGTATGTAGTTATCAGCAACCACTTGAGTCCTCAGCTAATAATAAGCGTGGGTCTTCAGGTCTGAAACCCACTGACTTCTTCCTTTTACTCTCTTTTTCTTATTAGTTGATTACTGTAGGTTCAATTACTTGCTTAAGGCTATATACTCCTCCTCCACTTGTAGGCATTATTCTTTAATGTTATTAGTTATCATGTAGTATCATGTATCAGAATTATTTATGTTCCTCTCTCTTCAATATTCTATTGAAGTCTAGCCATCATACAGAAAACTGCACAAATAATAAGTGTACAGTTTAATGAATGATGACAAATTTAATGGGCTCATGAAAAGAACACCCAGATCAAGAAATAGAACACAACCAGTTCTGCAAAAGTCCTCCTTGTGCCTCTTCCCCATCACTACACTGCCTCCAAAGGTAACTACTCTCCAGACTTCTAAAACTGATGCATTAGAGGGGCGCCTGGCTGGGTCAGTCGTTAAGTGTCTGCCTTCAGCTCAGGTCGTGATCCCAGGGTCCTGGAATCAAGCCCCACATCGGGCTCCCTGCTCGGCAGGAAGCCTGCTTCTCCCTCTCCCATTCCCCCTTCTTGTGTTCCCTCTCTCGCTGTGTCTCTCTCTGTCAAATAAATAAATAAAATCTTAAAAAAAAAAACCTGATGCATTAGATTTGTTTGTTTTTAAACTTCATATAATTGGAATTCTACATTTGCCCTTGTTTTCATTCAATATCATATTTGTGAAATTCATCCTTGTTACTATATATAGTTTTAGTTGATTTATTCTCTTTACTAAATGATATTTTATAAATATATCATGCATCACTATCAATGTGGACTATTATGAAGGGCACTGCCACATTTAGAACTATAGTATCTCTTGCCAATTTAACAATTCCATTGGAAAGATTACTGGAACTGAGTTATACTCTGTATATATTGAACTTTAAAACTCAAATTCATAGTAATTCACAAATATTTATCAACTGTGTACTATATTCCAGGTACCAGACTAGACACCAACACTGGGGCCTTTGAGGATTTTATAGTCTAGTGAGAAGGGATAGACATAAAAGTATATAATCACAATATATAGTAGTAATATGTTAACAAGAGCCATAGCTATGACTTTGTTAAAATTACTTCAAATGATTTACTTTTTTAAACATTCATTTTGCATAAGAGGTATCTGCCTATATTAAGGGATCAATCTTCTGGAATTCCCAGAGGTGCCTTTACAGATAATTCAGACAGATTTAGAAAGATTAAAGAGAGTCATTCTTTTCAAAGAGTTATCTGTTCAGTCAGTTGAGAAATCCTATTATGCATCAAAGAAATGCCAATGTTATTCCCACAGGCTTTCCTTCCTCTGTGTTCCCCTTAAATGACCTTGGACCTTTTCTTTTCTCACTTATGGCCTCTCTCAACCAGCTCATCCATTCCCTGGGCTTGAACTACTGCTTGTATCTGTCCATGGCCACCCCCCACCCCCCCATCTTTAACTCTACTCCAGTTTCTCTCTGAATATTTAACTACTCTGGTTTTTTGGTTTTTTTCCCTGAAAAAAAGAGTTCTACATCTTGGTGATCACATTTATTGAAAGGGTTGGAAAAAAATTAAAATGCCCTTTAGCTTAAGAATTTTTTAGTTATCCGCAAATCAACTCATTTCAGGAGTGGAAGAATCCTTGGTCATTTCTTAATATCAAAATTTATGCAGGTTTCTCTTTTGAATGTCTTCTACATTTAAAGAGGCAATCATGGGGCGCCTGGGTGGCTCAGTCATTGGGCGTCTGCCTTCGGCTCGGGTCGTGATCCCGGGGCCCTGGGATCGAGCCCCACATCGGGCTCCCTGCTCCGTGGGGGGCTTGCTTCTCCCTCTCCCACTCCCCCTGCTTGTGTTCCCTCTCTCGCTGTGTCTCTGTCAAATAAATAAAATATTAAAATAAATAAATAAAGAGGAAATCATACAAAAGCTCCCATATTCCATACATGATAAATTCTTTGCTTCAGCCAACTCTTAATGGAGGGGCAACTGGTACAACACCATCTCCCCGGACAAAAAGCATTGGAATATTCTGTTTTGTTGATTTATATATCTCTTCATATGTTTCCTCATCAATTTCTATAGTGTCACAGTTTCTTCCATATCTCCCAATATCATATGTAAATGCTGATCATAAGCATGTAATCTGCCTCAAAGCTCTCTGTCATTTCTCATTTTCACATAAATTCGCTCATCCAGGCTGAGCCTGATGAGATCCAGGGGCTCTTCTACAGTGTTGGTAGTTTGTTGCTGGTCCATGTCATCCACCATGTTTCAAACCCTGCATCCTTTCCCCAACTACTCTGGTTTTTAACTGCCTTTCAGGTACCTCCACTGGCACATCAAATCAGCAGGTCCCTGAGTACTGACTCCTGTCTTCACAGTCCTCGCTTTCCTCTCTCTCCTATTCCAGTGGAACCACTAACACTCAACCAGGCAGGGAGCCATTTTAATTTCTTTCTCCCCCTTCCCCCTCCACTTCAAGTCAATCAGTAAAGTTTGTTAGTTCTATCTTGTAGAATTAACTTGTAACTCTATCTTGAATCTATCCACTCTCTTTATTTCCATGGCCACTATTATGATTTAAGCTCTTACTATTTCTTTCTGGGTTATTGCCATCACTTCCTTCTAGATCTTTTGGACTTCAATCTTATTCTTCATATTCTTTTATTTTCCAAACTATGAATTATTTTCCAAATCTTATTATTTCCTAGCTTAAAAATCTTGGTGTTACTCCATTACTCATAGGAGAGCTTCCCAAACCTTGTGCCCCAATTGTGTGTTACAGTGGATTAAGAATGCCAAGGGTGACAACCAAAGTTGGGCCAGGTGTGTTGTCAGTCACAAGAAGCCTCAACTTTTTACCTCAGTGTGCCATATGTGTTTTCATTTTCCATATATGGCATGAATGGAAAGATTAGAAAGGGCTGGCTACAGATTTAGGTCTAAACTCCCAATACTTGTTGACTTCTCTAGTCCCCTCTCCAGCACTCATCACCTTACACCTTATTATCTAGTGATTGACATTTCCTTGTCAATCCTATCTAGTGACTGACAATTCCTTGCCACATGCCAAGCTGTGTCATGCCTATATCACTGCATAGAGCACAAGCTCTTCCATCAACCTTCAGTGAATCTCTCCCTTTCACAAGCTGGCAAGCTTTTATACATCTTTTAAAATGTAATTCAACCTTTGCTGTCTTCAGGAGCCTTCTCTGAGTTTCCAGGATGGAATTGGCCATTCTGGCCTTTGTGCTTCCACTATAGCTCATAATCTACCTCCATCATGGCATCATCACACAGAAGAGCATCTTTTGGTTAACATGTTTATCTCCCTTGCTAGTCTGCAAGCTGCTTGAAGCTTTTCCTCTTTCTTTCCCCAGTACCTGACACAAAGGAGGCTTAAGAAAAGATTAGGTGAACTAAATGCAATATAATAGTTTATATCAGTCAGGATGGGGTATGTTATGTTGTTGTAACAAATGACAATCTAGTAAAAGTTTATTTCTCAGTCATGCTATTATCATTCAGATTGATGGATGTTCCCTATCAACTCGAGTTCACTCTGGAGAATTATACATGCCCTTCATACACACACACACATTAATTTTAAAACATTGTGATATAACACACATTATATAAAATGTACCATTTTAACCAATGTGTATAATTCCATGGCATTAAGTGTATATTTACAATGTTTTGGAACCATCACTACGATCTAGCTTCATAACATTTTTATCACCCAAATGGAAATCCCACACCCATTAGTCACATTCCCTACCCCTACCCCTCACCCCCAACCACTGGCAATTACTAATCTGCTTTCTTTCTTTGCCTATTCTGGATATTTCATATAATTAGAATCATAAAATTTGTGGCTTTTTGCATACGGTTTCTTTCAGTTAGCATGTTTTCAGGCTTCATCCATGTTGTAGCCTGTAATAGTACTTCATTCCTATTTTTGGCTGTATAATATCCCATTATGTGGGTGTGCCACATTTTGTTTATCAATTGATGGACATTTGGGTTGTTTCCACCTTTGACAGTTTTGAATACAGCTGCTGTGAACATTCATGTACAAGTTTGGTTTAAACACCTGTTTTCAGGGTGCCTGGGTGATTCAGTCAGTTAAGTGTCTGACTTCAGCTCAGGTCATGGCCTCAGGGTTGTGGGATCAAGCCCCATGTCTGCCTCCACACTCAGCAGGGAGTCTGCTTGTCCTTCTCCCTCTCCCTCTGCCCCTCCCCTTGCTCATACTCTGTCTCTCTCTCTCTCAAATGGATAAATAAAATCTTTTAAAAAAATAAACACCTGTTCTCAATTCTTTTGAGTATATAGCTAGGAGCAGAGTTGCTGGGTCATATGGTAATTCTACGTTCAATTTATTGGGAAAGCACCAAACTGTTTTCCACAACAGCTACGCCATTTTTATGTTTCTTCCAGCAATATATGAGGGTTCCAATTTTTCCACATTTTTGTCAAAACTTGTAAATTTCCATTATTATTGCCTTACATGCTCTTAATACATTCACATCACTCTGTTCATATTTTACTGGATAAAGCAGGTCACATGATCATGCCTAGCTTCAAGGTGGGTGAGAGGCACAGTCCTACCATGTGCCAGAAACAGGAGTGCAGGGACATTTGTGAGCAGCCCTAATGACTATCACTCAGTTAATATCAAGAGAGATGAGAGATTAGATCAAAATAAACACATCCTCTCTCTGAGAGTTCATATGCACAAACCAGGCCATTATCTCTTGCTTAAATATTATAAAGTTTCCAGGAGGAAAACGATCAAAGACTCACTGTATAGATGTGAGCTAAAAGAAGAGGAGGGGGGAATAAAGGCCAGAAGGAAAGAAGAACAGAAATAAAAAACTTCTAAAGTAGAATACCTTATTTTGTTAATGAATTATAAATACAATTTTGGAAAACATACAAAAGCATGTCACTCTGAAAAAAAATTCGATCTCTTCTTTTTAGTACAAAATACAGTGTAGCCAAATACCACTCAAATTCTGGTAATTAAACTTTCAGCCTGAAGTTGGTTTGCCTCTCAATGGCTTCTCACAAGTAAATGCTGCAGTACATTTTGTGAAATAGAATAGCCAAAGAATCATTTTCTGATGAGCTACAAACCAATCTGAAAATTGTGGAAATAGAAATCTGCATGGAAAGATTTTCCTGAAAAGGAGGGCTGCACGTCAACAAGCTTCTCCTGTTACCCAGCAACCACTCCTCTGGCGTTCCCTTTAATGGGGTAATTTAAGCTGGTGGCTGGTGCAAGCTTGAAATGGTCCTGTTTGTTTTCCTGCTCCCTGATATGGAGAGGTCACTGCTGATAATAATGTGGCTGCCGGTCATTACTATCTGGAGTGTGATAACTTGGCAGAATTGCCTCAAAATGCTCTTTATCTTGACATTAACTCTGCATATACAGTTGAGTCCCACTAGATGCACATTTCAAGGCCTAAGGATATTTATATTTTAGAGATAAAAATGAGCAGTATGGGTGTTGGTGGAGGGATTAAACATTTTTGTGCTTTGTACAGTTTGTAGCTATTCCATCAATAAATAATTATTATTCAAACAGCCAGGTTTGAATCTCAGCTCCACCACTGCTAGCTGTATGTTCTTAGACATGCTTACTAATCTTTCTATGATGGACCTGAATCATCTATAAAATGGAGTTAATCATAGTGTTCACCATATAAACTTGTGAGGATTAAGTGATCTCATACATGCGAAGTGCTTAGAACAATGTCTGACACACAGGAGATGAATGTAATCAATGGCTTTGACTCTTTGGGGACTGTGTTCCTTCTTGACAAATCGCTCTTCCTCTCCCATAACTCCCCTCCCTGACTGGGTTAGGCACCTCCTGCCATGTGTCTTTCTGGCATGCTATAGTTCCTATTGGCTAAACAACGCCTAAATGGAATTATAATTGTGGGTTTAATTCCAGCTAGAAGCTAGAAGCTCTGGATGGGTAGGTGTTTGGTCTGCCATGTTCACCATTGCATTCCTATGTATGCTTATTCATCGGATGTGCCCCAGCAAGTTAATGTGAAGTTGCAGAAGCAGCCAACCTAACCTAGTGGGGAACAAGGAGAGGGCAGCGGTTGGCTGAGATTTACCAGGACTTTGCAGGGAGTCTGAGAGGAAAACTGCTGAGTCATAGGCATGCATTTCCAGCAGGAAATAATTTAGTTTTGAGGCCTTGCAACATTGTTGTTTGGGCATGTAGCAGGTACTGACTGTCCCACCAGAAAACAAAGGCACATAAATAATCACTATCTTATCTTTGAACTCTTTCTTGCAAGTAATGGGATTTACTTGAACTAGCTTCACAAAAGATAGGTGGAGGTGGAGGGGGAAAGATATGTAAGGATATATGGGGTGTGTCTCAAAAAGCCAAAGGTGGGAATGCAGCGGGGTCTCCTGCAAGACTGTCCTCTCTCAGACTCCTCTCTCTTTCTTTATGGGGCAAATGGTTCCATGATGCCAGGTCTCCCTGCCCATCTGCTTTTTTCTTCTCTTTCTTCAGGTCTCTGTTCAGTGAAAGAAAAGTCAGCTCTTGGGGTTATGTGACCCTCGGTTCCGGGTGCACCCTGAGAATAACTAGCTGTTGCTTAGCCACCAAACTTCATTTCCAGGGGGAGAATCTGATTGGTTCAGATGGAGCCAGATGTCTCCCTTGATCTGATTTATAATCACCCAGGATCATCTGTTACAAACAAGGTTGCCAGGAGTCCACTTTCATGGAAGAGCAATTCATTGTGAACAGGGTCACTGAGAAATGGCAGATACTCCAACAGATTTCTGCTAAAACAATGTAGTTCAAATAGTCCCCAATGTTATGCAAAGTTTGGTAAGGGAACTAACATCATGGAGTGTAGAATACATCCCAGCTAACCAGAAACCACTGGGTTTTGGTAACTTTTGAGACTTGTCCCTTTAATGGCATAAAAAAATATACAAACAAAAATTATTTTAGATGTGACTTTACTCAAAACGAACTACTACATTGTTCTCTGAAAACAGGAGGACACACTGCTCCTCCCATTGCCTAGAACTCTCTTTCTCTTTTGTTTTGGATTAATCCCTAATCCTTATCCATCTTTCACATCTCCACTTGACATATTCCCTAGGTGGAGCATATGGTTTTTTTCCCCCCAAGGAATTTATCTGAGCAGACCTGGGGATGGGAAGGGCCCTGTATCTAAAAGAAGGTGTTGGAAAAATAAATAAATAAATAAATAAATAAATAAATAAATAAATAAATAAAAGATGTTGGGCCTCTTGGTGGTGAAGCATGGCTTTGACTGTCCACATTGGACCTGGTCAGGCAGTATGACCTTGATCTTGGAGTCATGGAACTACCTGACCACTGCTCAGTGATACTTTGCTGAGGCAAATCTCCTCCGCCTTCATGAACTGAATCAAATGGTCCTTGGCATGGTACTGGGAGCTCAGGTCATGGTATCACAGGGTGATGGCACCTGAGGTAGTCAGGTCCCAGTATTCCCCATACATCTGCAAACTATTTTACCAAAATCCAGGCAGATAATATATTTGCACAAATTCGGGTATGAAAAATATGAGCACTTAGTTTTCTATAAATGAGCTTGATTTCTGTTCTGAGCCCCCACTCTGATTTGAGTGGTGGCCCTTAAATCTTAGTCAATGTTTCACCGAAGTTCTGGTATCTTATGTTAAAGTACCAGAGGGGGTGGCAGAGAGGGGCAGGTGGAATGTCTGGCCCCTGCTGGGACGTCTTCATTCTTACCTGGTCTTTAGTAAATCTACGCATGTCCCACATGAGTCATCCCTCCTTAGGGCTGGGTCCCTCTCTTACTTAGGTCTGGGGGTTCTCTCAGCTCATTGGGTGCCTTCTCCAAGAGCATGGGGTTTCTGGTGTTGCTTATCATACCAGGCCCAAAGGAACCCCATTGGGTGGTTGCTACCCTTCACTATGCCTGGGATGTATTAAGAGGAATCATTTACCGTACCCATACTTAGCTGAGTATAGGGATCTCCAGTGAAGATTTCTCAAGCGCATTTGCCTAGGCCACCACAGCCATTTCTAGTCTGAGGTCTTGCCCCCCCACCCAGGCCCCACTGAGCTCAGAACCCCAAACCCACTCAGAGTTTTTGCTGTTTTGCCCCTCCCGGGCTCTACTAGAGGGAAGCAGTTTAGGTCCCCTCTGCTTTTAGAACTCCAAAACCAATCTGAAATTTCTGTTCTTCCCCTCTTCCATGCCCAGAGGAGAATCAGGATGAAATATTCGTCTCTTAGAACCAAGTGGAACCAATCTCCTCACTAGCCAAGATCAAAGAATTTTCATCTCATCTGGGGTTGGCAGGTAGAGGAGGAGGTAGGATGTGAGAAGGGAGGAAAAAGGAATAAACAAGAAATAAATGCAGAAATGAACAAAATTCAGGTTTAAATGGCTTTCTATGCCTTTTTTTACTCATGGCAAAATTCTAGAAAGGCACATTGGATGAATCTTTTACCCACTTGGGAAAGCTGTAGTCATTGTGCATCAGCAGGAATTCACTAGCTAAGTTAATTCTATTCACTTTTTGATGATTTACAAAGCTGGAAGATCAAGGTAATGCTGGAGACAGTGTTACTGGGTTTCAGCAAGGCAGGTGGGAAAGCAGTGGTCACTGGGAGTGAGCAAGAATCCTTAGTATTATTAGGTACTTTTATATGTTACTTCATTTAATCCTAAAAATAACCCGACGAGGGGAAGAAAATTAAATATACACTGAATGTGAGTTACAACCTTTGTATAGCTAAAGAAACTGAATTGTGGGCAGATATTACAGTTCCCTTTTAAGGCTATATGGCTGGTGTACTAGCCAAAGACCTTTCAACTGCAAATGAAATACCTGAATCCTACTCAGTGTTTTAACTATCTCTTGCTGTGGGATATATGACTCCATGACTTAGTAGCTTAAACAACAACCATTTTCTGTGTTTGCAATGTGGATAGGGCTCCATGGGGAAGGCTTATCAACTGGAACTGGAGCATCCACTTCCAAGAGGGTGCACTCACATGGCTGACAAGTTTGTGCTGGCTTTCAGCTGGGAGCCTCAGTTCTTGCTGTTAGCTGGTGTGATGGTTCATTTTATGTGTCAACATTACTAGGCTAAGAGATGCCCAGATAACTTATAAAACATTATTTCTGGGTGTGTCTGTGAGGGTGTTTCTGGAAGAGATTAGCAGTTTAATTGGTAGGCAGAGTAAAGAAAATCACCCTCACCAATGTGGTTGGGCATCACCCATCCATTGAGGGCCTGAACAGAGCAAAAAGGCACAGGAAGGGCAACTTTGTTCTCTCTGCTTGAGCTGGGATACTTGTCTTCTCCTGCCCTTGGATATCAGCACTCCTGGTTGGACCTTCAGACTTGGACTAGGACTTATATATTGGTTCCCTTGGTTCTCAAACCTCTGGGTTTAGACTAGAACTACACCCCCAGCTTTCCTGCATCTCCAGCTTACAGAGAGCACATCATGGGATTTCTCAGCCTAGATTATGAGCCAATCCCTCATAATATATCTCTTTCTATATATCTCTATATATCCTATTAGTTCTGTTTCTCTGGAGAACCCTGACTGATACACTAGGTTCCTCAGTTTTCTTCCACATGGTTAGCTTGGGCTTCCTCACAGCATGACGGTCTCAGGGTAGTTGGACTTCTAGAGTGGCTGATTTCCAAAAGTGCAGTGGCCCAAACCCTAAGGTTTAGGCCCAGCACTTGCACAATGTCATTTTCATCATAATCTACTGGCTAAAGTAAGGCAGAGGGTCAGCCCAGATTCAAGGAGAGAGACTGAAGAAGGTATGAATGCTGGGAAACATGGTTCATGGCAGGTTGTTAATGTAATATGCCAACCATATTAGGCTAGGGATTTTATTGGCTCACGTTACTGGCAGGTTTAAGAAGTATAGCTGGTTCACAGGGCACCTGGGTGGCTCAGTGATTAAGCATCTAACTCTTGATTTCTGCTCAGGTCATGATCTCAGGGTTGTAAGAAGGAGCCCCATGGCAGGCTCACATGCTGGAGCTAGAGACTGCCTAAGATTCTCTTTCCCTCTCCCTCCACCCCTCCCCCACCTCAAAAAAGAAAGAAAAGAAAAATGTGTAGCTGGCTTAGGTATTGTCAGTAAAAAGGCACTCAAATGAGGCCAACTGGAATATGCTTCTCTGTCTCTCACCTCTGCTTCCTCTATGTCAACACCATTCTCAGGCAGATTCCCTACTAATGGTGGCAAATGGCCACAGTATTTCTGACTTTGGAGGAGCCATGCAGGATCATGTATCCATCCATCCATGCACCCATCCTGTGACTGGGAGGATGGAATGTGCTAATTGTCAAATCTGGGTCATGCGCTTACCTATGGCACATGCTTTTGATTAACTACCTACCCAGCAGTGTTTCCCAACTATCTTCTCCATTGCCTGAGAGTCTAAAAAAAGCCAATTACTCAATTGCTCAGCTTCCCTTTTAGCTAGGTGTGTCCATGTGATTGAGTCTGGCCATTGAAGTGAAAAAGGGAGTTGATCTTCAGACTTCTAGGGAAGATTTTTGTTGAGAGTTTAGCAACACTAAACTCTGGTATTGCTGCCTCAGCATCTATTTTGTTTGGTCAAATGAACTGTAGAGGCCTTAAACTAACATTAGCTTCCTCATGCAAGCTCATACCCTAGATAATAGCCCACAGAGAGTCCTGAGTAAATGTAAATTCCTGATATGACTTTTGCAGTTGCCTTTGTGATAAACAGTCTCTCCCACCTCCCAGGGCCTTGCCCTTGTGCCCTGTCTCTTAGGTAAGACCCCTGTGGAACTTACCAAAACCCTGCTCTTTTTGGTCTGAATTGACTAAATCTGGCCTCAACTTTGGATCCCAAGCACTTCACCTACAGGCCCTCATAAATGCATGTGCCCCAGGTCCTGCCTGTCTCTCTGCCTGAACCCCGCCTTTACTTCCCGGTGTGGTCTCTCAAAGCATGCAGTATACTTCCTCTAGTACCTGTGAGTAATAACCCTCTCTATTTCAATTCCTTTGTTGTCTTTTGTCAAATCCCAGCTCATCATCCAGCATCCTAGGGGGTTATTTAATAATTATTAATTTGACAAAGTCATAACAATTTTCTCCCTTGATTAAAAGGGAAACCAGTTTTCCTATATGTGTACCCCACACCCACCCAGTAACTTCCTGCTCTGACACTGACGTGTGAGAATGAAAAGACTGGAGTGTAACAATGAGAAGGCCAAGAGAATCTCAGAGATGCAGAACTAGAGTCGACATTGTTCAACCACTGCTCCAAACCAGAAACCTCCTACACCTACCTACACAGTAAACATCTTTATAGTTTAAAGTCATTTATAATTGAGCAGTCCTTTGCTGAACTGTATGGACTGAGATTGTAGGAGGGATGGCTCCCAAAAGAAACTTCTACTGTTATCAAAAGCAGGTAGGAGAGTAAATATTCAGCAGGTGAAAGGTGTCCCTTGCAGCTGGTGGGTCCAGGATCTAGGAACAGGTCTCAGGTTAGTCTGCCCTCAGAGCCCCCATGAAGTCAGCATTATTATACTCAATTTGCACATGAAGAAACTGAAGCTGAAGGAGATTGAGAGATTTTTCTCATTGTCACTCAACCAGTTAGTGGCAAATCTGGGACTACCACCCAATTCCTTGGATTTTGATGTTATTACTTCTTCCAAGAAGTAGTGCAAAGCAAGAGGGATAACTTATTACCTTGAAAGAGAGTTAAACTCACAAAGGATTTTGACAGGATGGAACAATGAGCCTAGTCTTAATAGAATGTGAGAAAAAAAGACTTAGGAATATTAATTGACTGTAAAATCAACATGAATCAGCAGGGCAATGTGACAGCTAAAATAGTCAATGTGAAGGATGTGTTAATATTAAAAATAAAGCTGCCAGCTATTTTACTAGCAAAAGATGAGCCTATTCAGGAATTGCTGAGAATTACAATCTGGAACAAACAAAGATGGGGAAACCACAGCCAACTCCAAAGAACAAAAGAAAGGAACGGCTCTTTTATAGAGGAAGAACGGAGTTAAGAGGGGTGGTTATAAACTAAGTGTCCTTTGGAGTAAACTGGGAGCTGGAAGCATAGTGGCTTTCCATTGGCTGAGCTGTGATTGTCTCTCATTGGCTGGGCTGTTGCCAGGGGAGGAAGAAATCCTCCTTCCTCCTGCTGGGTTAGTAAAATAGTGCATAGACTTGCAAAGTCTCTTGTCTTCTTGTGGGGTCTACAACTGACGAATGGCGGTGTGTGAGACCGTCTTTGCCTGCCAGCCTTCTGACTCCATTCTAAAAGATGTTTCCATTTATTAATTTTCAGGTAAGTGTTCAATTGTTTATATTTGATTGCCATATTAATTGTCTACAGCTGCATAACCAATTATTCTCAAAATTTAGCTTAAAACAAATATTTATTATCTTATAGTTTCTGTGGGTCAGGAACTAAGGACTGGTTTGCTGGATATTTCTGTCTCAGGGTCTCATGAAGTTGCAACAAAACTTTGGCCAGGGCTGTGGTCATTTGAAGGCTTGATTGAGGGTCTACTTCCAACATTGCTCGCAAGACTGTTGACTGGAAGCCTCAGTTTCTCACCACATGGTCACCAAAAGTCCCATGAAGAGCTCCCTCTTCATGGGACTTTTGAACTTTCTCATGACAAGCTGGCTTTCCCTGAGCAAGAGAAAGAGCAAGTGGGAAACTGCAATGCCTTTTATGAGCTCGTCTCTGAAGTGGCATTGTGTCACTTCTGCTTTTTTCCTGTCGGTCCAGTTAACACTCAAGGGGAGTGTTGCACCTTTTAAAGATAGTGTCAGGGAAGTTTTGGACATATTTAAACTACTCATCATTACCACTGGCAAGGCCATACATGAAGCATTTTACATGATTCTGGGCACCAAAACTTAAGGTAAACATATAACTCTGTAGTTTTTCTTTATAGTACCTATCATGGTTGCAATATTTTTGTGTGAATATATAGTATTTGTCTCTCCTCTTGGATTATAAGCTCCATTAGGACAGGGATGTAATCTGTTTTTCTCATCATCTTATTCTCAAGATCCAATTTACTGCTTGGCACAAGCAAGAGCATAAATAAACATTTGTTGAATGTTGAAAGAATTCACTGGACAAAAGTCCAAGGAGACTTAATCTCCATGCCACATGAGAAATAGTTGGAGTAAATTGAGACTTAGCCTGAGAAGAAAAGACTCACTGGGGAACATGAGAGCTTTCTTCAAACCTGCAAAATGGAAGAGATTCATTATGGACACCTCCAAGGGAGAAAGTTGCCATTGACTGATGGAAATTCCAAGGTGGCAAATTTTACCTGACTATAAGGAACAACTTTGTAACAACTAGGAACATTTTATAATGGATAGAATGCTTAAGGAGGGAGTAAATTGAATTCCCGTTGGGAGATAGCTTGTTGGGAATATTATGGAAATAATGAGTACATTAGATAAGATGTGGGATCAGAAGACTTTTTTTTTTTTTTGGATCAGAAGACTTTTATGGAACCTTGAGATCATGTGATTCCGCAATCTTAGATGTATGCTACTTACCTAAATTTAAAATGTTAAAACAAACAAACACCTATCAGCCTGTCCCCTGTGGTAGGCATTAGTTGCTTTGGTTATCCAGCATGTGTTCCTATTTCTTTTTGAAAATATATCCTACCTTTGTTTTGAGGGACTGCTCCAACTGTCAACCTGGTGGTTTTCGTGGGCGCTGCTAATCAGAGTACTCTGCCTCTTCTCTCCAGCTAAAGTAGCCATGTGACCCTAACAGATCCATCAGTGTTCCCTGGGAGTTTTCTAATTGGAACTAAGGAAGCAAATTCTGTTATCTCTGGTATGGGGAGCATGTGAACCTGGGATATGCTGGCAGAAGTATTCCAGCTTCATGAACGAAGGGAACCCAGAGTGAAGAAACAGATGCTGATGGAAATTGAGATGAACTTCAAGTTCCTGTGCCAAATGTTTTTCAGACTCCATGTTATCCCTGCTCTTTCCACAGCTTGGTTTCATGAGCCAATAGTCTCTATTTTGCCCACAGAAGTTCAAATTGCATTTCTGTTACTTGTGATAAAAATCCTGACCAGCTGCCTCTCCTTTTCCTTGACTTCTCTGTTTCTGTTACTGATACTCTTTTTTTTTTTTTAAAGATTTTATTTATTGATCCCAGGGTCCTGGGATCGAGCCCCGCATTGGACTCCCTGCTCCGCGGGAAGCCTGCTTCTCCCTCTCCCACTCCCCCTACTTGTGTTCCCTCTCTCGCTGTGTCTCTCTCTGTCAAATAAATAAATAAAATCTTAAAAAAAAAAAAGATTTTATTTATTTATTTGAGAGAGAGAATGAGATAGAGAGAGAGAGCATGAGAGGGGGGAGGGTCAGAGGGAGAAGGATAAAGAGTACCCAGTAGAATAATATAGAATAATAAATGAATCAACTATAGCTACATACATCACCAAGAATCTTAATTTTCTACTGCCTGTAGCATGTCACACCAACCTCCTTACTGTTCCTTGAATGTGCTAGGTATGTGTTCTATCTCCATCCTATCTCCACAGGACATTTGCACTTACTGTTCCCTCTGTCTGGATTGCTCTTCCTGCATATATCCAGACAGTCTCTCTTCCCTCTGCAGTTTTTGAACATTTTGTCTCCTCCAGTCATTTGTTGATTATATACAAATCTTCTGGAGTGCCTGGGTGGCGCAGTTGGTTAAGCATCTGCCTTGGGCTCAGGTCATGATCTTGAGGTCCTGGGATCAAGCCCTGTGTAGGCTCCCTGCTCAGCAGGGAGTCTGCTTGTCCCTCTCCCTCTGCCCCTCCCCCCTGCTCATGTGCTCACTCTCTCTCTGGCATTATCTGGCATTAGTTGCAAATAGCTCATGTATGGACATACTGGCTATAATAACCTAGCCAATTTGTGTTTTCTATTAACACGTTTCATATTACTCTGTCCAAGTTTCCTTTTCATGGAACTGAAGAGTCAGAAGTGAGCTTGCAGAGGTGGGGTTGGGGTCAGGAGTGGAGGGTCCTCTCTTTCGACACCTCACCCTTTGGCATCCTGATGGTCATTCAGGCTATCCTGAGCATCACCACAGGCAGGCAGCTCGGCAGCAGCCCCCCAACAGTGTGTCCACCCTGAACGCATCTCCATGGAGCACTTGCAGCTTGCATGCTGTGATCCTGAGCTTGTTCTTCTGAAGAGTACAAAATAAGTCTACTCTGAGTCAAAATCAGAAAGACAAAAAAATAGAATAGTGGTTGCCAGGGCCTGGAGGAGCAAGGAGTGAGGCGTGAGCGTGTAAGGAGGACAGAGTTTCAGTTTGGGGAAAAGGAAAACGTTCTGGAGCTGGATGGTGGTGATGGCGGCACAACAGCGTGAATGTATGGAATGCTACAGAGCTGTATACTCAAAAATGTTTAAAATGGTAAATTTTATGTTAAGTGTATTATACCATAATAAAAATAAATGGCTTTTATGAATGAACAGAATAGGCTCCTATCCATGTGATGCTAAAGTTGAGTAACATTTATTTTTATACTTTTTTATATTTTATATTTTGTTTATTTTATAATTTATTTTTATCTAAGGAAGTCCTGCCCTATTACAATGCCAGCTCATAAAATAAAATAAGTGAACTCTCTCTTTCACATGCCATGATGGTCTGCAAACGATTGACAAGCGCTGAGATACTAGACCTGGGAAATTAGGCTGGGAAGGGTGCCGTGTTCCAGATGCAAGCCAGGAAGACAGGAAAAGGGGAAACATGGACTAGAGGAAAGAGAAAAGAAGAAAGAAGTGAAATGGCTAAGAATGGGCAATGCTAGGGGAATTGAACCCGGGCAGAGGAAGAAAGAGGCTTATAAGAGTTACATTGGGCCAAGCGTGGGAGCAAAGGATGCAAGATAAAGGGAGAGGACAAAGAAGCTGGACTTCTTATTAGAAAGACTCAGAGCTGAATATAAGGTTCTGTATGTGATATGACCATTAACAAAAGAGAATGGGGTTATCATTCTTCTTTTGTTTATATAACATACTGCTATTTATTCATCACAGAAATAAATTAGGTACCTTTGGCAGTTATATTTTATCACTTAACATACTGAGTTTATTTTCAATAAACCCTTAAGTCTTTTTTGCAGGAAAAAAAAAAAAACAAAACAGACCAAAGACTGGGACTCAGATTAAGCAGAACAGCCTTGGAAAATCAGACTTTATGAAGTAAAGTATGTCAGGCTGGACTTGTGAAGGAAGCCATGTAACTGTAATTCTCTCCTGCATACCTATGAGGCCAAGCCTCCCTTATTCTACAGGAAAGTTACTGTGCATATGCTGATAGAACATGCCTTTATGAGAAGGTCAGATACTGGAAAGATGTGTGGGGGCAAGGCAATAGGTTGAAATCTCAGTAGAATAAGACCCCTTAAGAGAATATACAAAAGGATATTATAGGGCATTATGTAAATGAAAGGTGCGTGTCAGGGTTCTTGCAGGAAACAGGTGGTAAACTAATCTGTCCTGTCAGGATTAGGAGAATCAACAAGGGATTATCAATAGTAGAAAGCCATTGCTACCCATAGGCCTGAAGGGGCAAGCGAAGGAATGGTGTTAGTGGATACCAGTAGGAGACAGCCTGCTGGGCATGCCGTGGCCTTCAGTAGAGGAACATACCCTCTGCTAAGCCAGAGCCTGACAAAAAGGGAGTTGGCAGAGCAAATAAATACCTTGACTTCTCTCTCTCCTCCCATTCTCTTTTCTTTCTTTCTTTTTTTTTTTTTAGAGATTTTATTTACTTACTTGACAGAGAGAGAGTACAAGCAGGGGAGCAGCAGAGGGAAAGGGAGAAGCAGACTCACTGCTAAGTGGGGCTCGATCCCAGGACCCTGAGATCATGACCTGAGCTGAAGGCAGACGCTTAACCGACTGAGCCACCCAGGCGCCCCTCTTCTCCCATTTTCCAATACTATTGGCTGAACCAGATGGTAAATCTGAGGGCACGCAGTCCCATGTATTACAGTTCTTAGAGAACAGAATTGCAGGACCACATCAGGTTAGAGGAAAGGAAGAGTGGATCTGGAGGGGCAAACGGAGACTCTCCAGTACAATATTAATAGAAGATGGTGTTTAAGACACAAGCAGCCAGACTTGGGGTTTGAATGCTGGCACCATTACTTAGTAGTGATATGGTCTTATCAAGCGATTTCTCTTCTCTAAGCTGTGGCAGATACAGATGGCTAGTTGATTCAATAGTCATTCCCAATTCCCTTCTCCCTTGTTGCCTTCTATGATAGATCAGGAAAACTTAAATACTCACTTTCCTATACTCCTTTTTAGCCAGGAGTGACGAAGGGACACAGTTCTGGTCAATGGGATATAAGTAGTAGAAGTTAATGGGAGAGTTTCTGGGAATGTTTTGCTTTTCTGATAAAAGGGCAGATGGAGCCAATGTCAGGAGCTCCCTTCTCTATCCCCATTCTTGCTGAACAGACACGATGCCTGGAACTGGACAGTCGTGACCCTGATGGAGAAACCTAAGTAATCTCCAAGATACTCTCTGTGCATATATCCAGCAGGCATCACCGAACCATGAGCCAGGGCCAGCTGGTACTTACCTCTGGATGGGTTGTTGAGGGAGAGATTGGGGGGGGCGGGCAGAAAGGTGGTGGGAGGGGAACTTTATTAAGTCATTGTTAGTTTTCAGTTACTTAAAGCTGAAAGCATTTCCAACTCACACACTAACCTTCAGTTCCCTCATTTAAAAAATAACAGTATTTATTTTAGAGTATCATTGTAAAGAAGAAGTGAGGTAAGAATAACTGACATTTTTTATAGCACTTGGGATGTACCAGGCATTGTTTTGAGCACTTTACATATGCAAACTCTTTTTTTTTTAAAGATTTTATTTATTTATTTGACAGAGAGAGACACAGCAAGAGAGGGAACACCAGCAGGGGGAGTGGGAGAGGGAGAAGCAGGCTTTCCGCCCAGCAGGGACCCCGATGTGGGGCTCGATCCCAGGACCTGGGACCATGACCTGAGCCAAAGGCAGATGCCCAATGACTGAGCCACCCAGGCGCCCCCATATGCAAACTCTTTAAACCTCACAAGAACTTTATGTGATAGGCATTATTGTTAATTCCATTTTAGAGATAAGGAAAGAGAGATTAAGTCATCTGACCAGTCATATAACTTGTAAACGCCAGAGCCAGTGTTGGAACTCCAGGCTCTGTGTACTTATAAAGCAGTTAGCTCAGTAGCACAGAGTAAGCTTCCAAACATGTCAACAATAATAATATGGATGATCAGGTGCCACATGGATGCCCAAGGCACTTCTGTTTGGTGGCTTGGAGGGTGGTTCTTTTCCAAAATCTAATTTGAAAATGGAAGTGTGCACCTGGAGTAAAATCGCTTAGAACACCAAGTGAAAAACTCAAGGAGAGGAAGGGCTTAAATTGGGCAAGCCAGGAGTTCTGGAGTCAGCTATTTGATGACATTTCAGAAGCTACCCCATGATTCTTTTCCTTAGGTCCTTTTTCACATTTGCATCTCCATTTCCCAGTGGCCACACTCTTACCTACCTGGAACCAGGATTTTCCCCTCTTTCCCCTCCAAATTTCCCCCTCCAAGAACCAGGAACATTTCTTTTTCTTGGTCAAAACAGCAAAAAGTAATATCAAATTTGGCCAGTAGGTGTCAGCATCCATCACAAAATCAGCAATTGCTTAACCCCATCTTTACATTGAAACTCAGATTCAAATTATGTAAAACAAATTAGTTTCCTACTTTTTTAATGCTTAGAAAGCTGCAATTTCATTTTCAAGCTTCTCTTTTGCTGGATATATGCACAGAGATTACATTTTAAACATTTTAAAATGTAGGGAAGAGTTTGAGGATAGAAGCTGCCTCCTTGATGAAAAGATTAAGAAAACACTTTTCATATAAAAATCTTTCAGTCATTGATCCATAATGACTATTTACTGACCACCTTACTTTGTGTATTCAACAATAAAGAAGCCAAGAGTTGTAGGAAGGGATTCTGTATGTTATAGGATACTGAAGTTTGAAATGATGTATTTTGGTTTACTGGTTCCCTTTTTGGTAGATGTTTGTCTTAATTTTGGTGTTTCCCCCCAAAACTGTTCTGTCCCAGGCAGAACTAAGCACATCTGGGTAGAAGGACCTGGGCAATGCAATCTTTATTTTGAATGACCATGTACCCAAGGCAAGATGACCTCTTCCAACATAACCTTTTCTGACTACCACCCTCAGCCCCTTCTAGGCTGGGGCCATCTCATGAGCAGCCAGCTGCCTACCCAGGGTACCAGTGAGAGGTCTCAAGCTCTACTATCTTATGTGGAGTCTGTTATCACGAAAATGCAAATATCCTTGCTTGAGAAGACTTGACACTCCTGTAGGGTAATCCTACTACTCTGGGAATATTTCTGCTCTTGATTTAGGCTGTAGGAAATGATGACAGAATGGTAGCAGCGCCTGTTGAGTTCCTCTTCATCCTTTGGATGTTCTTAGTACCTATTTTCCTTAGCTTTAGGGCTTTGTTGACAATTCTAAGACAACAGTGAAAGTTCCATGCAATATCATGTGACCCAAGGTTTTATATGTAAATATCAGATCTGGCAATAAAGAAAGACCAACTAAATGGGGAAAGCAAAGGCTCTTTATTCAGAGTTTGCTATATAGTCAGGGAGTCAGCCACTGTCACCTTTATTTTGGCAGAGACCCAAAGGCAGGCAGGAGAGTAGGACAGCTTTTCAGTGGAAAAGAAGGAAGGCTTCAGGTTTCTCTAATTGAAAGCTGTTAGCGAGAGGAAGCTGGAGGCCACCCAAACAAGAAATGGAACATCCTGTGTGATTGGTTAGGGATTCATGTTTGGTTTTCTCTGACTGGTCCTACTGGAAGTGTGGAGACAAATTAGGGAAACCGTCACTTATTAATCAAGTCCTGGCCCCTAGGGGCTGATTATTACAGAAGTTATTGTTGAGCTTCCTGGATTGTCACTAGAGATAGCGGTCTGGCTTCCTGCAAGTCTAACTTAGAGCAGGCAGGCTTCTTAGGCTGTTTATTGTAGAAGAGGGGTTGGTTTCCTGGGCAGGGTGCTATAGGTTCTGAGTCAAAGTTCTTTTTTTTTTTTTTTTTTAAGTGGGCTCCACACTGGCCTGGGCATGGAGCCCAACAGGGGTCTTGAACTCACAACCCTGAGATCAAGAATTGAGCTGAGATCAAGAGTCAGATGCTTAACCTACTGAGCCACTCAGGTGCTCCTCAAAGTTCTATTTTTTATATACGGTCTGGCTATTGTTCATATATTCAGTCTCAGTAGCAAGCAGTAAACTTGTCTTTATCAACTATGATAGTATCTCACGTTTATATCATGTTTTACAAGTTATAAAAGTACATTAATGTGTATTTCCGAAACTAGTAAGTATAAAAATCCTGTAAGACATTATCATCTTATTGTAAAGCTAAGGAATAGGCTCAGAAAGGTCAAAGGTCAAATGACTTCCCACTGTCACAAAACTACTAAGGAGCCAAGGGGTGTGATAACCACGCATTCTGATTTTTCCTAAGAAAATTTTGAGGCAGTAGAGCGGTAGAGTGGTCTCACAGAGTTGAAGAATGATTCTTGTGAACAAAGGAGAGTGAGTAAAGCGATAGAGTTTTATGAAGCAAGGATACAGAAAAAGCTCTCAGGCATGAGAGGGGTCCTGACAGGGTTGCCAACATGACCGTCTTTTATTTAGAACTGACCAGGGAGCTTGTGGCCTTATCATTCTTATGATGTCTTGGTTTGAGGAAGGATTGGTGATCACATCTTTAATGGCTTATTTCTTGTTGGGGTCTGGCCACAATGTGACTGCCATTAAAAGACCCCACCTCTGACACTCAGGGCAGAGAGGTCTGGTTTGTCCCCTTATTTCTGGTTTGATTATGCCTCAGCATTTCTGGGATTTCTGTGAGCCTGATCCCATAGCCCCCTATCTCTCCCTCCCCAGCCCCACCTTTCCCTTACTCAGTGAGACCCTTCAGATGTATACGAGTGGGTCATATACTTGGAGGATGATTGCCAACATGTATCTGAAGGGGAGGGTGTGGAGATAAAGGAAGTTTTCAAAGGAATTTTTTATATGTTGAAGTAGACTTACAGGATCCTGGGGGTCAGGCTAAGATTGCCTTTTGCCCTTAGCAAAGTGTCAATATCCAGGCAGTTGAGTCCCTAGAGGAATGTCACTCTGCCCGTTTCAAGGACTTGTCAATGGGCTGTACGTAGTAAGGAAATTTAATAATTTTTCTTCTGCCTTTGTTTCCCACATCAATTTCTGTTCTTTTGTCCTGGTCTGCCATCCAGTTAAAACCATGTTACTGTTAGGAGTTAGTTGGACAGTTAGGTAGTCAGGACCAGGGCCCCAAGAAGAAAATACAGAGTCAGGACAGCTGAAATAAAACAGCACTAACGTCCTGTTTTGCAGCTTAGACAGGACCGCACTGGTGTTCTGCTTTGCAGCCTTTGCAGAAATGACTTCTGCAAAATGTCCTAAAATAAGGCAATTAACCACAGAGCATTTGTCAATATCACAGGCAAGGGGCAGTTAAGACATGAGCCCCCAGATGTCAGCAAAAAAGACCATCAGCACACTGACATTAACCTAATAGGTAGACAGAGACGTGACCAAAGCCCTGATTGGCATGGCTCCGCACACCCTGATTGCTCAAGGTAGTGCAAAAAAGAGCTCCTAAAACTCCCGAAACTTTGAAACTCCAGGGCAACCCTCTCGGGCGCCCCCCCTCCCTCTCTGGGAGCTTTGTACTCTTGCTCAGTAAACTTTGCTTTGCTGCCCACCACTCTTCATCCGGTCTGCCTCTTTATTCTCTGAAGCTGCGGGACCAAGAACGCGGGCACTAAAGGCGGAGAAATCCTGCAACATTTCTATCAGACATGCCCTGGTTTGAACAATAAGTCATCTGATCATTTAACAATAAGTCATCTGCTCTGTTTAGCGGGTTTGATTAACCCCAGCCTCCCCAGTCACTATCTCTCCCACCTCCAGGCCTTTGCCAAGGCCTTCCGGCTCAGTGCACTCCAGTCCGGTGACTTGTTTAAACGAAAGTTCTCCTTGAAATCTGTTTCTTTGTTAACTGGTTGATGAGGGTCAGTCACAACAGGTCTCTGTTAAGTGATAATTAGCCAAATGAAAATAGAAATGTGAAAATAGGGCTTGACATTTAATAGCCTAAAGTCCCTTAAGGAATCAGCAGCGGCAGCTTGAATGTTTGTAATAAACACTATGGAAAGGTGATGTGCATTAGCGTCAATGTTTAACATCTCACCCAGGGCAATTTTTACTAAACGGAGGGCCCCGAACAGTAAAAGCTCACTGAATTCTATAAAAACAACAACAACAACAAAAATTGTGTAAATGAACCAGTTACAAACCCATTCAAAATTATTTGCCTTCAACAGTACTTGGAGCAGAATGTCAGTTTATTTGCTGCAGTCAATTAATTCAGCCTTTCTTAAGCAGAATGTCTGATTGCCTTAAGCAACCCTACCGAGAGGCTTTTTGTTCTAGAACAAAAAGCTGTCTGCATAGTTTATGTTAATGCAAACCAGCAGGTGGCAAATGGCTGCTCTTTGGAATGAAGGCAAACGGCTACTTTGGAGACTATTGAGATGCGACAGCGCACTTGATTTGAGAAAAAGGAAACTGCTGCAAGAAATAAATTGGTCAGCCCTGGTCCCTTTGTGAACCTTGGGATCTCAGGCCCAACCACCCTCACAGCCCTCAGCCCACCCCCCATTCTCCTCTCTGCTCTGATCCTTGAATTAATAAACTCCACTGGGAAGGAGGATCCTTTCAGTTGGTGTCAAACCACCCCCTCTCCCAAAACTTTCCATAAATCATTCAGCGCAGGAATTCTTCACAGCAGGAAATGAACCTCTTGGAGCTCAGCTTTAATTTTACATTATTGTTAGAGCTGCAAGAGACAATCTGATCCATGCTCCTAATTTCTGGCAAGGAAGATATTAAAGGTGGGATGCCAGTTTTACTGGTGAGTTATCTGAGTGGCTGCGCTGGGACTAGAACCCCAGCCTCCTAGGGCAGCCTCCCTTCCACGGCACCCCTTTGCCACTAGCTAGAGGCCGTAAAGACAGGCCATACCTAGCTTGCAAATAGCATTATGTTCTGCAACTCCATTTGTATGTCACTTGTTTGGAACTTGGGACACGTCTTCTCATAGAAACATACTTGTTTAAATGTTGGCGAGGTTCTCTGGCCAGTTCAAAACCCATGTTAACCCATATCACTGTTTCAATCTTTGAAACAGCCCAAGCCCCCTAAAACTCAAGTGTTGGGCCTGACATTTGTCCCTAAGCCTTTCTGAAAGCTAAGCCTTGAGTTTGTGGGGAACCCCAGATGGGCCAGGGGGTAGGGAAGGAGAACAAGGCTAATGGAGGTTCCACGATTGGGGCATGTCTTGGAGGCTTGGGGGAAGACTAGTAAAGAAGGGGTCAGTTTGGGAGCTTTGCCCACTGTGGTCAGGAGATGAGGAGAGGAGGAGTTTTCAGGGATGAGAACAGTCCAATAATGAGGCCATGGAAGGCTAGGGATGGGGGAGGAATGAAGGTTATTTTACAAGATGTTTTTTCATAAATTAGATATTCTAATAAGTTATAAAATGTCTATATGAAATTAGGGTACATTTGGGGGGATAGTTCTCTTTGTATAGCAAAAGAAATGCCAGAAATTCCCATAAAATACTTGCTTAGAGGGGTAAATCGCTGGAGTAGTGTATCACCCGAAGGCAGCCTCCTCACCAGATGGTTATGGATCCCCAGCGTGGCCCATGGCAGATCTCAGGGCTCCACCGAGCAGACTTGCCCTCAGGAGGTTCCTGGATATGTGAACTGAGAGTGCTAAGGCTCTGCCCTCTTGGGATCCCAAATGTGGTGCATCCTTGGCTAAGCTGGGCTCTACCCCCAGGATTTCCCACAGTTTTGGTTGCAATCTGGAATGCATTGACATCATGACAGTAGGGGCCTGTCAAGGCATCTTGGACTTCGTAAGGCCCATTTTCAATGCTGATGGCCTTGGAAGCCATAGCCTGCTGGAATCACCAGACTTTGGTGGGTTTTAAAATGTACGTTTTATTATCGTTCAAGAATAGTGAGATCAACCCATCAGGAAAGAATTGCCCATGAAAAGAGAGTTACTCATAGATCCCAAGAGAAGGGAGCGTGCCACACCACAGTGGGGGGTGGGGGCACAAAGGAAGCACCAAGGTGTTTCAGAGGCAAAAGGAATTCAGGAAAAATGTGGGCAAGTGTGTTTATTGTGGTTTCTGTGGGAAGAAACAAGTGAGGCATTGTAAGCAGGCTGAGGATTAGCTAGTTTGAATAATTTTGGTGGGCTCTGGGATACAGGGGCTGTCTCTAGTTGTCTGGTACCTGGCCCTGGGGTGATTAGGGCAGGAGAACAGTGGCCCTCAGCTAGAGAGGCTAATGGCAGGGAGGGGTGGGGTACGGGCTCTGGATTGGTTAATTTGCATGTGAAGGGTGAAATCTGAGCAAGTCTACTATCTCCAGACAAACCCTGGGAGAGACAGTCTATGTACAGTTAGCAAGGCCCCAAGTTGTCAAAGCATCGAAATGAAGAAAATAAAAAGGCATAATTAATACGGTACTCCCTGCTATAGCAGGAGTGTGGAAACTGGACTGATTTCCTCTTTGGCTGAAGTGAGACACCCCCATCCCTACTCACTACTCTCCCCCCAGCGTTCTTGGACAGTTCAGGGTAGGAGATAACTGTGCTTCCTGCTAGTAAGGCAGATGGGACCTCAAGCAAATAATTAGAAAACTGGCAGAGATGTGATCACGTTTGATCTCTGAATTTGTGCAGTATTCCACAGTTAAAATAATGAGGTTTCAGTTGATTAAGATCTGCTGGGGAGAACAGTTTTTTCCCTCTATCCTTTGTGATACTTTGGCTGGTCTAATAAACAACTTACAGATTAACAGAAGAAAAACAAGTTTAATTACATACATCTGTGGTGCCTATAAGACTGTGAGACCCAAGGATAAGTCCAGCAATTGGGGTTTATATACCATTTTGAACTAAGGAATGGGATAGGGGCCTGGGGCTTCACAGGGGAGGATAATTCATAGGACAAGAAGAAGAGCAGGTGTTTGCTAAATTAGATATTTGCCCTGCCATACAGATAGGCCATTCAGGTAAAATTATCTCTGGTAATAGGGCTCTCTCTCTCTCTTTCTCTCTCTCTGAGCCAGGCCCCCTATCTAAATTCTTTTGGGCAGTTAAGGGAGAGGTAAAAGTCTTGTGGGGTGCCTGGGTGGCTCAGTAAGTTGAGCGTCTGGCTCTTGATTTCAGCTCAGGTCATGATCTCGGGGTCCTGGGATTGCCCTGTGTCTTTGTCCTTGTCATTGTCATGGGGCTCCCCACTCAGCAGGGAATCTGCTTGTCTCCCTCTCCCTTTGCCCCTCTCCCCACTCACACGTGTGCTTGTGCTTTCTCTCTCTCTCAAATAAATCAATAAATCTTAAAAAAAAAAATAAAAGTTTTTCTTGAGTCAGCTGGGTCTTTATTGTCTTAAGCTCAAGGGATATATTTTGAGGTTACATATTCTGCTCCCCTTCAGCTCAAATATACAGAAAGAATTTTAAAGCATTTCATTTCAAAACTTCTCTGCAACTTTTATTATCCTATGAAGATGAAAGAAAAAGGGAAATGAATGAATATTTAAATCAATTTAAAATGAATTAACCTGGGCAGACATATGGAACTTAGGATAATTCTTCAAATGCTGCAAACTTCCAGACAATTACAATGTGATGGGGATCAAACCCCTCAGTAAATATATGAAGGGTACCACAATATGCTATCCCCAAATATGTCTCTTCGGTGTATGTATTAGTCTGTGCTAAAAGACCATTGAGAACCAGCAGGCACAAGCAGCGCTCTTTACCTCCCCCTAACTACCTAAAAATAGAGTATACGTTTCTCCTTTTATAAAGGAAATTTACACTTATAAAGGAAATTTCCACATAAAGGTGTCTCCATATCAGGAAGAGAGCTACTCTCAGAGATAACCTTTATCTTCCAGGAGGCTTTTATCAGTGTAACACAACAACCCTTATTTGTCATAAATTTCTTCCCCTCCCCTTCCCATAACCTGGCTCTCCTGACCAGAAGCCCCAAAACTTTCCTTTGTCTGGCCTATGATGGTATGTAATTGTCAATCATCTGGCTGCTTCCTTGAGCCATGTTTTTCTTTGTGAACTCCCATGCATGGGTATGTAAGTAAAACTGTTTTTTCTCTTATGACTCTTTTATCAGTTTGATTAATGGGCCCCAGATATTAAATCTAGGAAGGCAGAGGGAAAAAGATTTTTCTTCTCCTACATATATATGACCAAATACTGAAATATATATATCTATATATAACTCCACCCTTATTCTATGCATGTGAAGCTATGAGATTATTCTTTAACCTAATTCTCATCTTCTTTCCTCAAAAGAATTTCTGGGCAATTCCTACTGAGATGCTATCCCCAGTATCCGATTTATCACTGCATAAATGCCATATTAATTGAGTGAGCAGGGGTTAGCACAGAGGTTTCAATAATGGATAAGCTACAAGCCTTGTTTCCAAGGAGCTCCTGGACTAGGGATGAATGATTCTAAATGTTTTCTGGGTCGCAGATCCCTGATCATCCCTGTAAAAGTCCATGGACTGCAGATTAAGAACTTTGGTTTATCAGGGAAGGCAGAAAGGTAAATTATACTAGAGGGTGTTTGATACCATAGAAGTCTGTATAACAATGGTTCTCAATCTTCGCTGCACATAGAAACATCTAGGGACCTTTTTAAAAACACCAGTGCCATGGTCCCATACCCAGAGGCCATGATTTAGTTGGTCTGAGTTGCCACCTGGGTATCAGGAGTATTCAAAAGGTAAATAAATGAAAAAAATCTTTAAAAAGGGGGGGGGGCACCTGGGTGTCTCAGTCGGTTAAGTGTCTGCCTTCAGCTCAGGTCATGATCCCAGGGTCCTGGGAATCAGTCCGCATGGGCTCCTTGCTCAGCAAGGAGTCTGCTTCTCCCTCTGCCCCTCCCCACCGCTCATGCGCTCTTGTGCTCTCTCTCTCTCTCTCAAAAATAAATAAATAAGTAAATCTTTAAAAAAGGAGTATTAAAAAGTCCCTGGTCCTGGTCCCTGGGGGGGATTCCAATTCCAACTACTGGCAAAGTTCTGCAGAAGCACAGTGAGGGAGTGATTAGCCTTAGCTCTCCCCAGAGCTAAAGTAGCCCCCCCACCTATTCCCATTAGGACACAGAGACATGTAGCTGAATAGGTAAGAAGCAACACTCATCACAGGAAAACCCACCAAGAATCAAATGTGAAGGGAGAAGCAAGGCCAGATCTTGGAGAACAGTCTGGGGCGGGTTGGGGAAGTGGTTCAGAACTCCATTTCTGGTATGCGGAAGGAGCACTGAAATGCTGTTTTCAGACAGCATTTAGGACATACTCTTAGGATGTGTCTGGTGGTTGATAGAGGCTGAGTACCGCTACATGTGACTAAACCCTTCAAAAGCTTCTAGAAAAATGCTGTCATTAACAGAAATTGTGTAGTAATAGCAAGTTTTAAGTTACTAAGACCATCTATCAGACATTTATCAGCTCAGGAAACCCTAAAGACCAAGGACTGGTAGGACCAGGCTGGAGAGAATTAACAGTGGGAATAATAATTCCATCAAAATATTTATTGAGGACTCACTACACTTCACACATTATTTCATTTAATTCTCACAACCATCCCTAGGAAGTAGTTATGATGATCTCCTTTTAACAGATGGGGAAATTGAGGGCAATCCTTTTGGGTCCCCTCCCTCTTTGGGAGCTTTGCACTATCTCTCAATAAACTTTACTATCACTCAATAAAATTTGCTTTGCCACCCAACACGCTTGTCTACCTCTTCATTCTTTGAAGAGGTGTGACCAAGAACGTGGGCACTAAAGGAAAAGAAATCCTGTAACAGTTATACTTTTACTCAGATGCTTCTACGAAAACTTCCTGCAACTGTGTTTCATCTTCAGTGAGACTCATGGAAAGAACTCTTGAGTACAGGCTTCTGATAACCTTAAGATCATAATACTGAATTGGGACACAGTTGGAAACATTGGTCATAATACCAAAGCTTTGACTGGAATGTCATACTTGAGAGAGACATGCATAGACTCAGATATAACCAGAATGTTTTAAGGAACTATGGTTGACTTTATGGAGCCAATAAAGCCCCTTGGAAATATCAGTCTGTTACCCTGCTTATAGAGTTTCCAGCAGTCTTAGGAGAAATGCCTCTTATTTAATACATGATTACTTGAACCATTGGCCTAACTTTGAGAACACACCTGCATCACTGCCTCCTGAAATGAGTTTAACTGAATTGACCTATTGTCAGGACTAAGAGACTGGTTCAACAAGAGGGAACAACCTATCAACTCAACTTTTCATGTGGGAAGTTCCAAAGGAGGCAACTGTAGGGGCTAAGGACTGGCAGCTCCAAGGTGGGCTATTTTGTAATGAAAAATATCTTGAGTTAAAAGCAATCAAAACCCAGCAGATTCAGGAAAAGCTCTTTACTCCCCTCAACTGCTTAAATTTACGTTGGAAAGGAGAGCTTGTACTAGGGAGAGTTATTAACAGAAATTCCTCTTTATCTAACAAACTTATTTGCATAACAGAGCAACCTTTGTTTACCAAACATCTTTCACCTTTCTCCTAATGGTCTTCCTCCCCTATCTATCCCTAGACCCCTACCCCTCGCCTTAGCTCAGAATGACATATAAGCCTCATGTTGCCTTTCTTGGAAATTTCATGTCTGTCTGGATTCACTGTAGGTAAGTTTGGTTCGGCTAGAAGAATCTTGAATAGCGGAAAATTTCTTCCTCCCCAACAATTCCGTGAAACATAATTTTAAGCAGCAAATACCAAATTTCAAACCAGAATAGTAAACATAATCTTCAAAAAAAGAGTGTAAAATCTACCACCAAAGTCATGCAAAAATTTAGTTCTCATTTTCTTTTTACTATTTACTTCCAAATCTATTTTTTTTAAATAATGGAAAGGAATACAGAATGTAAATAAATGTAAAACCCTAAATTATTTGACTGTTTAGTTTTCTAAGGCAATGGTCTCTAAAGTCTGCTGTATGTCCTTCAGGACTACACAAGACAACCCATGGGGATATCAGGAGAGACTATCACATGTCTATTTCTATTTTTACTTCATGCTTAAAAATGCCTGTGTACTACATAATGTACATTATATGTTACTATAGCAATACACTTATATAATGTAGAAATAAATAATATGGAAGAAATGTTGGGAGAGCATTTTACAGGTGGTTCACTCGATTCAGTACATTTTGTTCATATTTTGAGAAAGCTGTGGGACAAACTTTCTTTTTCAAAAGGAATAAACCGAAAAGCACCACTAGCATTTGCATTTGGACTGGAAACCTTTACCATAGTCATCTCATATACCAAAAATCACTAGGGGCACCTGGCTAGCTCAGTTGGTGGAGCATGATCTCAGGGTCATGAGTTCAAGCCCCACAATGGGTGTGGAGCCTACTTTAAAAAAATATATATCATGGGCGCCTGGGTGGCTCAGTCGTTAAGCATCTGCCTTCGGCTCAGGTCATGATCCCAGGCTCCTGGGATCGAGTCCCACATCGGGCTCCCTGCTCAGCGGGAGGCCTGCTTCTCCCTCTCCCACTCGTGCTGCTTGTGTTCCTGCTCTCACTATCTCTGTCTTTCTCAAATAAATAAATAAAATATTTAAAAAATATATATATATCTATATATATCACCATAGAGTTCTATAAAAATGCTAAATTAATGTGTTACTTAATTTTTGCAAATTATGAAAATACTTATAGAGAATTTTAAAATGACATAAAAATAAAATGAAGGATAAAATTTTAAAAATAACAGATGGGGGAACTGAGACTCAAAAGTGTGAAAGACAAAATGCACTGGACAATTAAGGAGATAGTTTTATTCAGGCTATTGCACTAGGGAGAAGGTTCATTACTAGGACTATCTCAGTGAAAGGGAAGGAGGCCTGGGGTTTTATAGAAGCAGGTAAACAAGGGAATGAATCTAGGGGAGTTTGGGGAAGGGTGGAAGCAAGTCTTGTCTTGGAATCTGGGAGGTCAGGGTTGTCCTTTGTGAGATTAGCTGTTTCTGGAATACAGAAAAGGGTGAAAGGATTTTGAAGTACAAAAGGGTGGGGGGACTTCTTAACCCTCAATGTGTTCTTGGGGCTCAAGTAAAATTCAGTATTGTCAAAACGTTGAAACACACGTTCAAAGTCAATTAGCCAGTAAGTGGACCAGCTGGATTCAGACCCAGTCTGACCGGTGCTATCTGTTCTGGATTTGTGTCCAGAACATCAGTTTCTGTAAAAAGAGAGATTGAGTGCTATTCTGCCAGGAAAAGCCAGGCTAGAGAAGACTCCAGCATGTTTCAGACCCAGTTTTCCCATGAGCATGCATGAAATCACAGAGTTTGGTTCTAATTAAATAGGTCTAGGATCAGCCTTTGAGGAATCTAACAAACCAAGGTCCAGGCTAAGGATCCCAGTCTGGGAAAGTCCCAGGCTCCCTCTAGGCTAGAACAACCAGGAACTGTCAAAGACACTGAGGTAGAAGCTGTCTCAGCTCTCCTTCCACTTTCAGTACCCCTCTGGGCTTGCACAGACAGCTGGGCACATACACAGGGAGCCAGAGAGAGACCTGTTCCACTTCCAACGGGCTCTTCAAGTGATCGTAGTGGCTAACTTGGCAGAGCAAGTAGCTGCTTCACATTAATTAGCAGTCATTCTCATGAACTCATTAAGCAAGTTCAAGGACCTTTATTTCTTTGTTGACTGAAGGGTAAAATCAGATTGAGTTTTTTTACACTTGTGCAGCTTAATAATTAAAAGGCAGAGAGGTAGTTCTGTGCTTTCTAACTTGTGGGGCCTCATAAACTTTCCCTTAGGCTGCTAATGCAAATATCCTCTTTATTTATTTATTTATTTATTTATTTATTTATTTATTTATTTATTTGAGAGAGAGGTTGAGAGAACGAGCAGGAGGAGGGGCAGAGGGAGAAACAGACTCCCTGCAGAGCAGGGAGCCCAGTGTGGGACTCGATCCCAGGACCTTGGGATCATGACCTGAGCTGAAGGCAGACGCTTAACCTACTGAACCACCCAGGTGCCTGAATATTCTCTCATTTAATATATGGAGCACCCACAATGTGCTAACCACTGACACAGGCTATTTAGTGAATAAAACAGGTAAATATGCTTCTTCTTCTGAGGCTTACAAGGTAGTGGAGTAAAGAGATAATGAACACAGTAAATAAGTACATTATGGAGAATGAGAAAACGTGATAGGTGCTTTAGAAAAACAATAGAGCTCAAAGTAAAGGGAACTTGGAAGTGCTGGGAGGCAGGGTTTGCATTTTAGATAGGGTGGTCTGTTGAGAAGTTGATATGTGGGTAAAGACTTGAAGGTGAGAGAGAGAATGAGCCTTGCAGATGTAGAGGGAAGATACTTTGGACAGAGGTTAGAGACAGTTCAAAGGCCCTGAGGTGGTAGTGTGCCTGGTATGTTCAAGGAGCAGCAAAAGGTCTGCCTGGAGCTGAACAAAGAAGGAAGAACATGATAGAGAGGTCGGAGACATGATGGGGGCAGATGATATAGGGCCTTAGAAGCCTTTAGAAGGGCTTTTGCTTTTATTCTGAATAAAATGGGAACTTGAGCATTAGTTATCATATTACTAGCACTGTTGTTGTTCTTATTTGCCTACCCTTGGGGGAAGAGGCTTGGGTCCTCTTAGAGTCACAGGGGTGCAGGACACCAACCAGAAACAAGAATGCCAAAGTCTGGATGTTAGTCCAGCACATCAGTCAGAGAATTTGGGGTCAGAAACAAAGATGTCTGGGTGATGCTGAACCTGAGGGGAAAAAACAGAAGAGGCCAGAATTGTAGGACTTGGTTCAACTAACTCCACCTCTGGGAAGCCTTCACTGACTTGTCTCCCAGTGACAGCTGGGGACACTTTCTTTGGGTTCTCATGGCCCCTAGGGCTTGCCGCATCATAGGATCAGTCCATTCAGTTGTATTTGTCTGTCTGTCTGCCTGTGAATCTTCCCTCATAAATTCAGTTTTTAAGGTTAGGGTTCCTGTCTTATTTATTGTTTCTTTCCATAGTATCAAATTCAGTTCTGGCATATGGTAGATACTCAGTGAATAATTCATGAATGAATGCTCACTGTCAATTTTTGAGTGCTCACTCTGTGCTGGGTACCATCTATACATTTTATATGCATTAACCCATTTCATTCTCCCAGTAACTCTCAGAAATAAAGACTATCCCTATCCCATTCTACTGATAAGTCAGCTGAGGTTCAGAGAAGTTAAGTAACTTATCCAAAGTTATTCAGTAAGTGCAGAAGCCACAATTTCAACCTAGGCAATGGGAGTTCAGAACTATGCTATAAACATTTACAAGATGGATGGGTGGACAGATGGGTGGATGGATGGATAGGACACGTCAGAACTATGATGCAAAGTTTGAATCCCAGAACTTAGCAAGGCTGGAGGACATATTAAAATTAGTAATTCAATAGTGCACAGAAGCCCAGGAAGCTGTAATTATCTGTCTACTGTTGAAAAAGGAGGAGGAATGTGGAATGTAGAAAGGGCAAAAAAGGTAATAATCTACCTGGATTGCTACCAGATACACTAACATCCCTTGCTTTGGCCCCTTGGCTCTCTAGGAAGCTTGCCCCCAGACTCTGGAACTGCTGGTCTTGATAGCCATCCCTGCTGAGTTGGGGGACAAGGATGGGAGGTTGTGCTAGGAATACTCAGAGGAGATGAGGGTTTTTTCTTTCACTTTTTGTTTGTGTGTGAGGTATAATTTACCTACAGTGATATGCACCCATCTTAATGGTTACAGCTCAGTGGGTTTTGACAGATAAGGTGAAATTTTGAGTTGAGTCCTGGAAGAATGAACAGCAGGCTAAAGGTCAGGAATACCTACCTGCAAAGGCACGGAGAGCTAAAAGAGCATGAAGTTCCTTGGGGGCAGTAGTTTGCCAAGAACAACATGCCTTTTGGGTATGACCAGTAGATAAGTGTGGAGGAAAGTCCACACATTTACACGTCAGAGATAGGAAACTAGTTTATAACGTAGAGTTTGTTTGCGGTTTACATGTAAACCTTAACTCCCGAGAGCAACACCTCTCTGTCTTTTGCTTTCTCTTTAGAGTTCTTTGATTACTTCCATTTCATCTCAACTTACGCATAGTACTATTCCATATCCAAACAGCCTCAGGTTTGCTGCTTACCTGTCACCAGTCCAGGCTACTGTGTTAACCCTTACATATCCAGCCAATTTCTGACAGTGTAGAGCTGTTTATTCTTGAGGACATGGATATGTACATCAGCTGCATTTGGGATTGCTATTTATAGGCTGTGGATAAGGACACCATTCAAGAGTTATGAGAAGGGACAAACCATCTACAGTGTAAACACATCAGCTCCCACATGGAGGAGACATCCCAAACAGACTGAGAGCTGAGGAATCAATTGACTGTGGTTCAGTTACTCAGTACATGAGTGCTCTCTATCTACCTGGCATGCCCCCCTTCCTTCCCATCTTGACTCAAATGATGTCTTTTCTCCTTGAGGCCTTTTCTGGCTATGCTATTTAAAAGCCCACTCCACCCCCGCCCCCTCCCATACACAGATTTCCTGTGGACATTCCTCTACTTAGCTTTCTTCTTAGCACCCATCACAATCTACCAGAGTACTTATTTAACTAATTTATCTTATTGTTTGTCTTCATCACTAAAATGCAAGTTCCAAGAAGGCAGATGTGTTCGTTTACTGTTGTTTCTGCGGTAGGCAGGCACTTACAAATACTTGTTGAATGAATGAATTATGCAAGGTTCCGCTAGGAACACAGACATTCTGAACTAGAGGCACATTATTCATGATGGACATAGACCCATAACTCAAATAACATTAGAAGGGAATGAATAGATGAAGGCAGAAGGTTCAAAATCACTAACAGAAGCCCAAATAGCCCACGTTAAGCTAGTCAATCATCTTATAAATTTGACAAACTTAACCAAATTCCCTAACATTTCTTTAAAAGGCACAGATAATGTACTTGCCTCCTTTTGAAAAGCAGGGCATAATTATAAATACTTAGACTTCAGAAGGGTAAAGGATTTACAGATTCTATTTGCCTATTTTTAGAAAAACTGTGCTCTTTGCAGATCTGAAGAAATGAACTTTTGTGGCATTCAAAACATAGGAGAATTAAACCCAGAGACTCAGATAACTAAAATTTTGAATATTATAATCTTACATATTGAGAAGTGGTTTGCAGACTTCATTAACATGTGACAGCTTTTAACATTCTTCTTCCTGTTCTTCTATCCTTGATTCAACTCTGAATTCTTGATGATTAATTGAATTTGATTCTTCTCCACCTAAATTTTGACAAATACTCCATTGGATATGCAGCTTGTGGCAAGTTTTATTTAGTGTTAAAATAAATTTTTATTCATTAGAAAGGCTCAGTTAAGTCTAATTTTTTCTGAGATAAAATTTAAGTGAAATACATCCATCTGTCTAAAGGTTTTTCATGCTAAAGGTTTTAAAATGTAATGTTCGTGAGTAATTATTACCTTTCAACTCTTGGATTTGTGTTGGATGTAGACTGACTTGCTGATTTTCCCTTAAATGTCAAATCAGAAAACCCTGTGCTACCACTTGAGAAAGACCTGCAAATTCTCAACTTTTGTTTTTTTCTTCATTGACCTTGTCAGTGACTTTTCATATGTAGTGCAGGATTTGCAAAAGAGTCCACATGGATTCTGAGGAACAGTGCAAGCTATGGGCCCCTGTGGTACCGATGCTTCTAGCATTATGGCATTTATGCTTGTGTTTCTGGTATGGATTAACAAATATTCATGATGTTTAATGAAAAGAAAATGTAAGTTCACTCATTCATTCAACACATATATTTTTTTAAAGATTTATTTATTTATTTGAGAGAGCGAGAATGAGAGAGAGTACATGAGAGGGGGGAGGGTCAGAGGGAGAAGCAGGCTTCTCGCTGAGCAGGGAGCCCGATGCGGGACTCGATACCGGGACTCGATACCGGGACTCCAGGATCATGACCTGAGTGGAAGGCAGTTGCTTAACCAACTGAGCCACCCAGGCGCCCCATTCAACACATATTTTATCAAGTACTTACTAAATGCTAGGAATAATGTGAAGCAGGGGACTGCAGCTGTGAACAAAACAGAGATAGACCCGGTCCCTATGGAATTTACGTTCTAGTGAGGGCAAAGATAACAAGCGGGAAAATAAGTAAATGAGCAACATAATTTTATAAGAGTAGTACTCTAAACAGAATAAAGCGGTGTGATGTGATGGAGTGACAGAGTAGGGAGGGAGGGATTTTAGAATGGGTGCTTAAGGATGGCCTCTCTGAGGGAGGTGACATGTGAGCTAAGACTGGAATGACAAGAATAAAATGAGTCTATAAAGATGTGCTGAGAAGATAAACGGTAACTCTTAGCATACCATGGCTGGCAAACTGCTGTCAATTTTCCAGTCTGATTTTTATTCTTCCCTAACACGCACTTGCTGCTCTAGCCAAGTGTGTACAGAGAGTGACAACTCTCACCTCACCCCTCCACGGAGGTGACATCTTTTTCATCAGCCCCAAACCACCTTTCACAAACCCCAAACGTATAGATGGCTCTTACCTGTGAATCTTATTGTTCCTTACTTGATAAAATAGAGATGGGGAGAGGAAAATTTTGTGGTATCGTTTGGTATCTGGGGAAAACCACTCCCTCACCCATCCACCTTCATCCTGTGGGGAAGAGAGTAGAGTTTTGTGTAAGGAGGACTCTGCCAAAGATATAAACATTAATGGGGGCTTTTAGAACTCAGTGTCCAGCCAACTGGGGCACCAATCTGTGAACTCCCGGTGGACGAGCATTTGGTGCATTGTGTTGACCCATTTGAGATCTGATCAAACCCCAAAGGAAGATTTCTCTGCTTATTTCCAGGGGGGCATCTGGCAGCAGAAACATGACACTGTGTGTTTTATCTAGGAAGGAATGTTCCCGAACCTGCCACCCAGATTCTGATTTCCAGGAGCATTCTAACAATAAATGTCTCCCCTGTCATGCTTCTCCTGCTTATAAGATTCTAGAATTCTAGAATGCTCAAACCTCTCCAATCTGCCCATGTGAACACTGCCTACCATTCAAAGCCATCTCTTCCCTAAAGCCTATCCCAGTCACTCTGGCTTCTGTGAGGCCCTGTATGCTCTACATACTACTCTCAGAGTCTCTGATTTAGTATATCAGTATTTTTTTTTTTTAAAGATTTTATTTATTTACTTGACAGAGAGAGAGACAGCGAGAGCAGGAACACAAGCAGGGGGAGTGGGAGAGCGAGAAGCAGGCTTCCTGCCGAGCAGGGAGCCCGATGTGGGACTCGATCCCAGGACCCTGGGATCATGACCCGAGCCGAAGGCAGACGCTTAATGACTGAGCCACCCAGGCGCCCAGTATATCGGTATTTTTTAAAAATAGTTTTTGGAGTACAGGTCTTTTACCTCATTGGTTAAGTTTATTCCTAGGTATTTTATTATTTTTGGTACAATTGTAAATGGGATTGTTTTTTAAATTTCTCTTTCTGCTACTTCATTATCAGTGTGTAGATATGCAACAGACTTCTGTGTATTAATTTTATATCATGTGGTTTTACTGAATTCATTTATCAGCTCTAGTAGTTTTTTGGTGGAGTCTTTAGGGTTTTCAGAAAAATAGTATCATGTCATCTGCAGATAGTGAAAGTTTTACTTCTTCCTTACCGGTGGGATGCTTTTTATTTCTTTCTTTTTGTCTGATTGCCGTGGCTAGGACTTCCAGTACTATGTTGAATAAATAAATCGGTATCCGTATAAGCCATTTCTCCCAGAGTTTGTGATCAGCCTGGTCCAAGAACTTACTTTCCATCTAAAGGAGACTCAAGAGGAAAGGGACAGCAAGTAGACAAGTGGGAAAGAGACAGGGCTAGTCCCCTCCTCTCCCCAGTTCTTTGGTGACCACAGAAAGACCATCTCAATTTAGATGAAACTGGTCTTTCTAGTTCAAGGTCACCATTCTCAGTGTTGAAGGTTCTCAAACTTTAGGAGGCAGAAGAATCACCCAGGTAGCCTGCTACAAATGCAGATTTCTAGGGATCAGCCACAGAGATCCTTATTCAGTTAATTGGGTGAGGCCTGGGAATCTGTATTTGTAACCAGCACCTCCAGGTCATTGGGATGTTGTTTACCTGTGGACATTTTGAGAAACACTTGCGTAATGGAAAGTAGGGGACTATTGTCTACCTCTGCCTTCTTCCTTGTGTGACAGGGCACTGTTTTAAGAGAGGGTCCTAGGGGCGCCTGGGTGGTTCAGTTGTTAAGCGTCTGCCTTCGGCTCAGGTCATGATCCCAGGATCCTGGGATCGAGCCCCATCGCGCTCCCTGCTAGGCGGGAAGCCTGCTTCTCCCTCTCCCGCTCCCCCCCTTGTGTTCCCTCTCTCACTGTCTCTCTCTCTGTCAAATAAATAAATAAAATCTTAAAAAAAAAAAAAAAAAAGACAGGGTCCTAACATTCTCATTCATCCAGCAAGCATTTACTTAAGCAGAGTACCATACTAGGCATACAAGGGAGTAGAGCCATAAGCCATAAAAATATTTGGGACATATTTATTCTAAAAAATTATCCAGGGATGCCTGGGTGGCTCAGTTGGTTAAGCGTCTGCCTTCGGCTCAGGTCATGGTCCTAGGGTCGTGGGATCGAGTCCCGCATTGGGTTCCCTGCTCAACAGGGAGCCTGCTTCTCCCTCTGCCTGCCGTTCTCCCTGCTTGTGCTCTCTCTCTCTGACAAATAAATAAATAAAGTCCTTTAAAAAAATTATCCATTGTTTATCTGAAATTTACATTTCATTGGGCAATATTTTATTTGGCAATGCAATTGGCAGGGGATAGGAGGAATTTTTGAGGTTGGGTCCTCTGGCAAGCAGACTGTGAGATGGAGTTTAGTGTGCAGGGTTTTTACTAGGAAGTGCCTTTGAGATCAACACACTCAGGAGGGGGAAAAGAAAGCTGTACTGGATTGAGAAAGAAGGTGAACTGAGATGTAGGCCCAACAGCCTCAAAGAACCCTACAGGCAACCAAAAGCACCCAAGTTGTTCCACATTGGGTTGAAATGGCTGGGACTTTCTACCCCGGCTTCCATACATTCTGGGGTATAAGCTGTCCCAGGAAAGCTATGGCCATAGGCAAGGCATCTCTCTGTAGCTGAGGCCGACCCTGAAGATGCTGACAACTGAAGTTTCTTTGTGGACAATAGTCCCAGTAGCTGGAAAAATCCTTCCCTGTAGGGTGACCTAGGATTCGCCATCCCTGTGTCCACTACAGCCTCTGAGGTTTAGCAATGATCCCAGTGGTTCCAGTCATTCAAATGTGGACATTAAAAATTAATGTGATTTTGTTTTATACTTGAGAGATTTTAATACCTGGTTATAGTGGGTAAATTTGTGTGGCAGGAAGCCTCTGGCCTACAGTCATATATTATCATTGGCTTTCTTGAGCTGGTTTATAGTATGACATTTTTGTAGACACCAACTTTTAAATGCCTACAGCCCAGAAAATAGGTTTCTGAAAAATGAATGTGTGATTCATAGTGAAATCTCTCAAGGTTTAAAGGACAGAACTGATGAAAAGCTGGGATTAGTGGTTAATCATGGGGTGACGAACCCCTCTAATTCCCATAACCCAAGTGAGTAGTAAAGCATGACCAGTTTATCCAACACTGTCTCAGGGTTACCTTGTCTCCCATTCTTCATTCATTCATTCAACAAATACTAATTGACTTTGTTCATAGAAGTACATAATTGACTAATTCCCCACATAGCAGAATTTCTGCAAGCTTTCCATTTGTACAATTTAAGTAAAGAATGAAAAGCTCTTCTTGTTATTAATGTGTTCAGGTTTTTAATTTTTTAAAAATATCTTCCAATGCCTCATTTGTTTTTCTTTGAGATAGGCATCAAAGTCTCTTTTTCCTTTACATAAGTAATTTATTTAAAAAACACTGGTTCCCATAGCAACTTCAAAGTTTAACAGTGCATGTGGGCCAGAGGAATCTTCAGAAAATTGTTTATGATAGAATCACCAGGTTTTCCAAAAAAAAAAAAAGATGCTTTAAACATTTAAAAGCTGCTTAAAACTGTGAGAGAAACACACACATGGAATTGGCTAATGGTGTAATGTGGGATTTTCTACATTCTAGCATCTTATTACAGTGTAGGAATGGGACAGAATTCCCTGAGATGGATGGGTACACACCATGCTAGGGGCTCTGGGGCTAGAGAAAAGGGATGGGCCCTAGGTATAGTGAGAATAGTATTGTTCTGTTGCAAAATTTCATGGGGGCCTCTTGGAGAGCTGGAGTTCCTCATCTTTGTCAGATGTTAGGAAAATGCATAAAGTTTGGTACCATCTCTGTGATTTTACAGAGGAGGAATAGAGGCTCAGAGAAAAATAATAATTGGGAGATCAAAGGCCAAGAAGAATCTAAAGGAGAGAAAGAGGATGGGTTGGCCATGAAAATGTACCACCTTTATTTTCTACTGTGAAGAGCAAAATTCCCTAGCTGGCCACAACCTCTGCCTCTCTAGATCCACTGCCACCATTGTGTAGAGACCTGCTTCCCAGGGCTGCTCCTTCCAATTACTGAGCATGGCAGAGGGACTAAGGTGAGCCTATTCTATCAAGAGGACCCTGACTTTGGTTTGAGGACTCCACATCAGCTTGCCAGAGATTCTTCCTTCCCAATCTTCCTTCCTTTCTAGTTTTTAAAATGAAGTAATCTATCTTCTCATTATTGAGTTATAAGAGTTCTTTATATATTCTGGCTATAATTCTTTGGTCCTATATATATATATATATATGAATATTTTATCCCATTACATGGCTTGTCTATTTCTTTTTCAATGGTGTATTTGAAAGAGCAGTTTATAATTTTAATGAAGCCTTATTTATCAATTCCCTTTTATATTTTGTGCTTTTTATGCCCAATCTAAGAAATCTTTGCTTATCCCAGGGTCACAGATATTTTCTACTATATTTTCTTCTACAAGGTTTATATTTTTAAATATTATGTTTAGATTTATGATTCATCTTAAATAAATTTTTATGCATAATATAAAGTAATAGTTGAGGTTCATTTTTTATATGGATTTTCAGTTGTTCTAGCACCATTTATTGAAAAGACAATTATTTCAATTGTCTTCAATATCTTCAATTGACCATATATGTGTGGGTCTACTTTAAAACTTTCTAGTCTTTTCCACTAATCTATATGTCAAGTCTTATGCCAGTACACTGTTTCTTTTTTTTTTTTTTTAAGATTTTATTTATTTGACACAGAGAGGGAGATAGCGAGAGCAGGAACAAAGCAGGGGGAGTGGGAGAGGGAGAAGCAGGCCTCCTGCTGAGCAGGGAGTCCGATGTGGGGCTCGATGTGGGGCTCGATCCCAGGACCCTGGGATCATGACCTGAGCCAAAGGTAGATGCTTAATGACTGAGCCACCCAGGTGCCCCCCAGTACACTGTTTCTTTCCTTTTTTAAAAGCAGTTTTCCCCCCAGTTTTATTAAGAAATAATTGACATACATCATTGCATAAAGTTCAGGTATACAGTATGATGGTTAATTTACATATATCATGAAATGATTATCACAGTAAGTTAACATCCATCATCTCATATAGATAGAATAAAAAGAAAGGGAAAAAATTTCTCCCTGTGATGAGAACTCTTAGGATCTACTCTCTTAACTACTTTCCTATATATCATCTAGCAGTGTTGACTATGGCCATCGTGTTGTACATGACATCTCTAGTATTTACCTTTTGACTGGAAGTTTGTACCTTTTGACAATCTTCCTCCAAATCCCCCTTTCCGCACCCCCACAAATCTGATTTCTATATAAATGAGATCTTACAGTAGTTGTTTGTCTCTGTCTGACTTATTTCACTTAGGGTAATGCTAAGTCCATCCATGTTATAAATGATAGAATGTCCTCTTTTTTAATGGTTACATAATATTCCATCATATGGGTATATATACCACAACTATCCATTCACCTATCAGTGGACACTTAGGCTGTTTTCATGTCTTGGCTATTGTGAATAATGCTGCTATGAACATGGGGAATGCACATATCTTTTCAAATTAGTGTTTTTGTTTCCTTTGAATATATTCCCAGGAGTAAAATTGCTAGATCATATGGTAGTTCTCTCTCTCTCTCTCTCTTTCTTTCTTTCTTTCTTTTTTTTTTTTTTTGAGGACCTCCATACTATTTTCCCATACTGGCTGCACCAATTTATATCCCCACCAACAGTGCACAAGGGTTTCCTTTTCTTCACATCCATGCTAGCATGTGTTATCTCCTATCTTTTTGATTATGGCCATTCTAACAGGTATGAGGTGATTCCCATTGAATGCCACTCTTCTTGATTATGGCTCATTTTATAGTAAGTCTCAAAATCAAGTATTTTAAGTCCTCCAACTTTGTTCTTTTCTTTCAAGATTGTTTTGGCTCTTCTAGGTTTTTGCATTTCTGTATAAGTTTTAGAAACAGCTTATCAATTCCTACAGTAAAGTTTATTGAGATTTTGATTGGGATTGAGTCTATAGTTCAATTTGGGGAGAACTGATATTTTAACAATACTGAGTCTTGTGAAATAATAGAAAAAAAAAGTATGTTTCTGTCCCTGGTTCCTGGCACAGAGGTCCTAATACCCTTGTAATTTCTTAAGTGCTGAGAGCACAAGTAGTAGCATCTTCTGTTCTAACATTTAGTCTTTGATCTTGGTTCCTAGCAAAGAGCCCCTAAATCCCTTGGGATTCCCCAGGTGGTAGGAATGTTGTTTTGTTTTGTTTTTAAAATATTTTATTTATTTATTTGAGAGAGAGCGAGCACGAGCGGGGCAGGGGGGGAGGAGCAGAGGGAGAGGGAGAAGCAGACTCCCCCTGAGCAGGGAGCCCGATGCTGCTCCATCCCAGAGCTCCAGGATCATGACCTGAGCCAAAGGCAGATGCTTAACTACTTGACTGACTGAGCCACCCAGTGCCCTGATAAGAATGTTTTTTGTGAGGTGACTCTTCGTGGGTTCCTGGATGGCTTTGGGATGCATGCTGGTCACCAGAAATACGTAGCCACAATGAGAAGCTTTGAACTTTCAGCCCCACCCCCTATTCTTTGAGGAATGGGGAGGAGCTAGAGATTAAGTTAATGATCAGTCATACCTACACAATACAACCTCCATAAAATCCCAAAAGTATAGGGTTTGGGGAGTTTCTGGGTTGGTGAACACATCCATGTACTGGGATGGTGGTACACTCCAACTCCACAGAGACAGAAGTTCCTACATATGGGACACTTCCAGACTTTTCCCCATGTATCTCTTCACCTGGATGTTCATCTGTGTCTTTTATCATATCTTTTATTATATACTAAACATAGTAAGTGTTTACCTGACTTCCATGACCTGTTCCAGCAAGTTATCAGACCTGAGGAGGGAATCACAGGAACCCTGAATTATAGCAGGTTGTTGGTCAGAAGTATAAGAGATAACCTGGGACTTAAAATAGGCATCAGAAGTGGGGACAGTCTTGTGGTACTGAGCCCTTAAATTGTGGGATCTAATGCTAACTCCAAGTAGACAGTGCAGAACTGAGTTGAACTATAGGACACTCAGCTGGTATTGGAGAGTTGGTGGGTATAGGAACAAATCCACACTTCTACTACCCAACACTGTCAGAAGAGTTGTTAAGTGTGAGAAGAAAGGAGAAACAAGGAGTTTTTCATAGACAAGTCTATAGTTCAGTCTGGGGAACACTGACATCTTAATAATATTGAATCTTCCAGTACATGAACATGGTATATCTCTCCATTTTGGATTGTAGGTTTAAATATAAGTTATATTCCAGTGTTTCATATGTCTTCTTCAGGGGTTGGGATGATCTATATCCTTAATTTTCTTTGTCTTCCGTTTCAACCACTTTCTCTCTGAATCTTTTTACTTCTTTCTTTATTTTGTTTCTCTTGTTTATCTTCCTCGATACTCTGTTAAAACTTCATTTGAATCTATTCTCCATTGGGTACACGGAGCTTTCATTCCTAAGATGATTTTGTCTTTTCTTTCCTGACTTTGATGGATCGATCTATCTATCTATCTATCTATCTATCTATCTATCTATCTATCTACCACTCTGTCAATTTCTGTTCTTGGATTTTAAATTTCTGATTTAAGGTGATTTTTCATATTTTCAGATGCTTGTTTGAGGATATTAATTCCATTTGGAATTTTGTGTTTTGTGGTTGCTCTGTGGTTGTTTTTGGTAAAAATTTTCTTCAGCTGAGGTGTTTTTATCCTAATTGTTTTCTTCCCCTTGGAGTAGCTTTGTGTGGATTTATGGAGCTTCATTTCATGTCATGGATATAGAGTAATTTGCCATTCCTAATTCAAGATCACCCTCTTCTGTCAATGTAGTGAAGTACAGTTCTTTTAAGGGCTGGTTTTGTTTTTAAGTTTGAGGGTGGATAATTTTTTTTATGCTCTTTTCATTATTTACCTATTCCAGTTTTAGAATATCTTATTGATTTTATTAATGTTACCTTGTTTTATTTCTTTGAAGATTTCAGACAGATTCATTTCAAACTTCTTGTCAGGTGCTTGTATCTCTGTCACCTTAGGATATAAATCTTTCTTTTGTGACTACTCTTCATTGTGCTAAATGTGTTTTTAAACTTTTCCTGGAAATCTCATATTGTGTGGGAATTTTCTCCTATATCTCCCTTGTCTGTGAGGTAATTTCTTAGCTGCCTTAGCCTTGGTCTCATGGATTGACCAGACTCAACCGATGTCATGTATTTGTAGTTCAGCTCAGAGCTCCCCATTTCTGGAGGGACAATTCCCTACAATTCACATGGTACAGACCAGAAGGGGACTGTGCTATGGACACTGGCCCTGAGGAAGTAGTGTGTTTCTGCCACAATTCTAGATGCATGGATGGAGCGATATCACCCACTGTTCTTGAGTGGGAAGTCCAGCTCAGGTTCTTGTTACAGAAGGTGTATTCCAGCTTTTTCTAGGAGGTATTTAACTCCATTTCTGCCTGCCTGGCTCCAGTCCCATCTTCGGTTCCTGTGACTTAACAGTTCCCTTATTGTTTAAGCTTTACTCTGTGTTTTGAGCCACTGAGATTTTTCTCTTGTGTTTTGAGAGTAGTGTATAAATATATATCTTAATATATTATCTCTCATTCTTATGGATTTGGGATACAGTAAAGAGGATTATGAGTATATTTACTTTGAGAACTTTATCCATAAAAACCTTTTAAAAAGGGAGAATGACAATATGTATTGAAACGAACAAACAAAATCCTTTGATCCAGTAATTCTGCTTCTGGAAATCTGACTTGAGGAGGTAATCCAAAAGGTAGGGGGAAAAAAGCTACATGGACAAAGATCTTCATAATTTTTTTTTGGTTATAAAAATCTGGATATATTATAAATATTTTTTGACAATAGGGAAATATTTCATAAATATATTCACTCAATGTAATATTGTGCAGGTACTAAAAATAATAATTTACAAAGAATGTGCATATAAAAATGCTTTTATAATGCAAGAGAAAAAATTACCTTCAGACATTTTTTGTTGTTTTACGCAAGTGTGCTTAAAAAAAAAAGAAGCATAGAAAGATAGAACAACGGAAAGAAACTACATCAAAATGATGAAAGTGATTGTGTTTTGGTGACTTTTTCCTTTTATTTTTGATTTTTCCAAAATCTTATGTTATACCTATAAATCTTTTTTTTTTAAGATTTTATTTATTTATTTGACAGAGAGAGATAGCAGGAGAGGGAACACAAGTGGGGAAAGTGTGAGAGGGAGAAGCAGGCTTCCTGCTGAGAAGGGAACCCAAAGCTGGCCGGGGGGCGGCGATCCCAGGACCCTAGGATCATGACCTGAGCCAAAGGCAGACACTTAACGGCTGAGCCACCCAGGCGCCCCCTATAAATCATTTTTATAATAGAAAAAACCTAAATAAATATGTTGTCAAGAAGCTGAATGATAGAAGAATGAAATTTTAGATAGGAATGCTTTCATGATTATAAAGAATGGGTTGGCCACATGAAGATTGATTACAAAACATGGTTCTGATGGACAAAACCCAGAGGAAGCTTTGTGGTGTGGGATTGTTGGTTTTGATCAGATCACTTTTCAGGAGCACCAGTTGGAGATACAGAGCAAGAAGGCAGGACTAGGAGGGGATGGCAGATGGCAAGAACCTTCAGTGTGCAGGCAACCAGCCAGGATCCAGGCTCTGATGAGCAACTAGGAGACTGCGGTAGGGGCCAGTTGGCAGAAGGCATAATGGGGAGCCAATATTTGTTGAAGGATTGCTGAGTTTGGGCCAGGCACTGTTTGGACCCTGATGATAGAGATGAGCAAGAATGACACAGTTCTTATCTTCATGAGATTTACAGTCTAGGGCAAGGGTTGTCAAATTTTGTTTGGATAGTAAACATTTTAGGTTTCGTGGTGCCACGAAATCTCTGTCATAACTACTTAGCTCTACCACTGTAGCCCAAAAGCAACCACAGAAAATAGTCAATGAACAGGTATGGCTGAGTTCCAATAAAACTTAATTTACAAAAAGAGATGGTGGCTGGATTTGGACAATGGGCCATCATTTTACCAACTCTGATTGAGGGGAAAGACAGACAGTAAATGAATCAACATAAATTCTAGATTGTGATCCTTGTCAGGAAGGAATAAAAAGGGATGATGTGGTAATGAATTACTGTGGTTGGCCCACTTAATATTTTATCTTTCACTGAGTTGTGACGTCCATACAGTAAAACACACAAATCCCAAGATAATATAGGATGTTCTTAACCCAAATGACATGATCTGATTGAAGTTTTAAGCTGACGTGTGAACCCATTTCTTGTCTTGTGCTTGGTCTTTTCTATAGTGGTGTTTGGTTAGGGCTGGAGCTGAGGTGGCATGAGTGAGAAAAATCCATCTGAGAACATCAGTACCACTGCTGAGCCATAGACGTTGATTTGTTTTGTAAAACACTTCTTTGAAATATTGCTGTGATGGAATTTATTGATACCTGCCACTTAATTGGTAGACGCTTTAAGAGGTGTGTATTAATCACGGACAAAGGCCCGAGAAAAGTGCCAGCAGGGAGCTCAGAGGTGGGGTCAACTGGTACAGATATAGACCTGGCAGGAACAACAGGCAGCTGCAAGAAAGCTTGGTGAGGTCAGTGTGGAGGCACCAGGTGAGGCTGGAGGAGGTGTCATCACACACAGGTAGCATCCAGGAAAAGACAGTCGGAGCTTGTAGGAATCAGAGAGGTTTGGTCTGACTGTGTGTGGCTTTGTTCTGACCGATTGTTTGAAGACATTGAGTTAGTTAAAGAAAGTTGAATAGTTAAGGAAAGTTCTATGATGATGAGGAGAGAGAGGAGCAAGCAGGAATGGAGTGTGGGTCAGTAATTAGAAACTAACCATCTGGTGTTCAGAGGGTTGAGATCTGCCCTCCCTCCCTCCATTTTTCCCTCCTTCCCTCCCTCCCTTCCTTCCTTTTCTCCTTCCTTGCCTCTCTCCTTTCTTTTTTTAAATATATAGGGGATGAGAGAACAAGAAGATATTTAATTAGTGGGTGCCACCTTATAAGGGTTGCCGTGGAACACAAACCTACTAAAATATTATTTGCTATTTATCTGACATGCAAAATTAACTGGTATCCTGTATTTATATTTGCTAAATGTGGCCTCCTGTACTTCTGGCTTTGGTCCCCCCCCCCCCCGTAAGCCTGTAAGGGCATCCATCTCTGGGAAGACAGCTGCCCCCAAGAGGCAGTCGGGTGCTGTGTTGACTCTAGATGCCTGCAGTCTCTGGGCTTCTGGGTAGCTCTGAGTGTGCCTTCCTTTCTCCTCCACCCTCCCCATCCCCACCCCCAACTCAACCACAACTTTCCTCTGCTCACTCATAATATCGCTTTGTTAAAATAGCTAAACTCTAGAAACATTTAAAACACTCTCTAAATGTAAAAGGAATCCATAATGTAACTGCATCCTGCCTTCCTGGTTAATTGCAGTCACAAATTCTTTCTTCCTTTAAAAACCTGAAGTTAGCTTAAAAGCTCCTGTCACTCACTCCGTTGACCTGGGTGTCCCCTCCCCTCCCTGCATTCCTCCTGTCCTGTAACTGCACTGGCTGTTTGCTCCCTCCTCTCTCCACTCCTTTCTTCCTCTGCTTGTCACCATGGTTACAGGGGGACCTGTTTCTGTGGTACCCTCATCTATAGCTGGTTTCTGAGGTAATTTCCCCAGTGAATTCCAGCTCTTCTCAGTTATCTCTGCCCTCATCTTCCTCCAATGAAGAAAAAAATCTGGGAGAGAAGGAAATCCCAGTTGCTCACATATCAAAATTCTATCTGTAACCAGGAGATTTTCTCTAGGTAATGTTACCTCTTCTGTTCGTTTTCCTTTTTTAAGGAGGAAAAGCCACTCTTGTCCCCAGGCCTGTTACTCCCGGTGTCACCCTAAATCCATATGTAACATTTAATTAATTAAGCGCCTTTTGGCCTTGGGGCTATAATAACACCCAGCAACTGTTTTCTTCTTTACATGCCTTCAATTCCGGAAGTTAAAAGGGTCCCTCCAGGACAGAAAAAGGCACTGAACCAAGATCACTGGCTCTGTCATGTTGGGGAGGCATCAGTGTAGAAGGCATCAGCCTGGTCAGTCTGGGTCATAGTGAGAGGTTTTGGAGGATAGCCTCGAGCTGTGTAATGAGATGGTAAAGCTAACGGTCCCTAGAAAAAGAAACTTTCCAAGAGAGATGGAGTGGAAATATCTCCAACAGTTTTCAAGCAGCAAAGATGATTCTAAAAAGCTTTAGGTGCAACAACATGGAAGCGAAGACAGAAACAGCAGAGTTTTGATAAGTATTTCTGGCTTTTGATTTGCTTGGTTTTTGGTATGCTGAGATTCTGTGAGTTAGGTAATTTTCCATGCTCCTCATGAGCTACAGGATAACCTACTCAAATTATGCAAATGATTGTTCAAAGGAAGAGGCAGAATTATGTTAGTGTCTTCTATAATTCTATTGAAACTATGATTCATAGGGTCCATTCTCAAAGAAGATCTGCACCAAATGAACACAGCTGAGCAATATATTTTTTTTTTTAATGTCATGAAAGGCTGCAACTCACAGAAACACTTCTTAGAATCCCCATGTCCTCGCCCACCCACTCCCCTTCCACAGCTGCTTCTGGGCTTCTCTCTTCTAAAACACAGATTTGGACATGCTCCTTCAGCCCGATCTGTGAGTTTCTTTGTGTTATTCTCCTCCCAATTCTGCCTCATGAGAGCCCCTAAAACAGGAGCCTGCTGGGAGGACCGTGGGAAAGGAAGGAACTGAAGAGAAAAAGGAAGGACCTTCTTTAGCTTACATGGCCAGGGGAAGGACTGGAAATTCATTGCCAGCAACGCTTTTGCCTGGTTAGACTTACATTTTTGATAACAAAGCTAGCCATAATTTCCTTTAAGCATCTGAGCATCTGCCCCGACCCTTTGGGACAGTCATCTATTAGGAATAATTCATAGTAGTATGCTGCCCTTGACCCTACCTCTACATGTGAGATGTAAGGAGTCTTGTTATTTTTCAAGGGCAGTAAAATTCAACTATACTCAGTCATCTCTGACTTAACCAAAGAAGAACGGGAGGCAATGAATCAGGCCCTCACTGTGCTTATTGCCCGTACTCACCACCCTCTGAGTGAGAACACTGACCTTCTGGAAAAGAAGATGGAGGGCATGAGATCTATTGGGAAGATGAGAGCAAAGTGTTTATATTATCCCTCTTTGTTGTAGAGGCGGTGGACACTGGGGGCATAGGCAATGTGATGGTAAATCTGTTGGGGCATACAAGGAAGCATGGGTGACTGTTCCAGGCTGAGTTTAATGAATTGTTTCTATCTTGATTGAGTCATTAGGAGTTTATGTTCTAGTCTTCAGCTTTGCGTGATCCAGATCGCTGTTCTTACTCTTCCTCTTGGGATGACCAGGCTTTGGAAGATTAATCTCATCTTCCAGGAGGCTGGACCGTGGATTGATTTCAGGGAAGAATATCATCACTGGGAAGGAAATCTCTTTCCCCAAACCTCCTTTCCCACTTTAGCTGTGCCTTTTCTAGGGACTACCCTTTGTGGTCCTGGTCTCCTGGAGCACCCATGTCCACGGCAGCTGCCACGGGGTCACAGGGGCCACAGGGGCCACCTGCAGGAGTGGTCTGGTTCTGCTGCCCTCTGCTGGCCACAGTGGGCATATTCTGCCTGTTAACCATTGGGTCTTGTCCCTCGCCCCCAAGAGTCTGCATTTCTTACCCTCCAACTCTTCTTCCTCCACAATCCCTCTTATTATTAAGGAGGTACCAAACCCTCTTATTATTAAGGAGGCTGGCATGGAGCCAGCAGCTTCCACGTAGAGTTTATCTAACATGCCCGGGAGAATGATTCTGGCACCCATCACAATGGATAATGGGTTATTTCTGGGAAGGGCCCTGAAATATGTCCAGGAAATGTCTGAGCTCATCAACTATGCCCTGACTCATTCAGTTTGTTATCAGATGGTGGTATCTCTTGACCTTGCTCCCACATATTATGATAGTTTCTATTTGGGAGCCTCTAAAGAGAAAACCTCTTTCTATAGCATGATAATAATTGTTATTGTTATGATTCATCTACTACAGCATCCTTGAAGCAGTAGCTGAGCATTGCAGAAATCTCAAATCTCAGCATCAAGTTGACCCTTTCAACAAAAAGTGAAGGGGAGAGGTTTGGAAAGAAGCTGATGGAGGTAAAATTGGGTATCCTGAAGATAAGGGAGACTAGCTTGAGATAGCCCAATGTGCTGGGTTATCAGGGACTAGTAATACATGCCACATTTCATTGTACATTGTAGATCTCCTCAGAATCTTGGGCTGGCCCCTCTGGCCCTTCCTAGCACACCAGTGCAGGCTGGCAGTGCCACGCTTGGGCTGTACTTCTGGGAGAATTCACCTACCATGTAACTGTTCTTCTTTGTCATGGAGGAGCCTTTTAGCAGATGTGTGTATATATAAGTAGTCTGCACTTTGGCCCTACACCAGTGTAAATATTATAAATATGAGCCATCTGGCTCATGTCATTGATAACTACCTGACATATTGGCCTCAGATTAGGAAGACAAGACAGTAAAATCTTCATCAAAGTAACAGTGGTATCTCCAAGGGCTTAGGTCCTTTTAATTTCTCTATTTTGGGGGAAACTTCCCTTGAAAAAAGTTACCCAAATATTAAATGAAAATAATTTTTAAGGGTTGAGAATGTGGAGTGGATGGAATTGATTCAACTGGGTTCTGGGGAGGGCTATGGAGCAGGTAAATGAGCTAAAAGAGAAGGGCAATAAGGCCCTGAGTGCGGGCAACATCGTTGATGCATTACAGTGCTACTCTGAAGCAATTAAGCTAGATCCCCAGAACCACATGCTCTACAGAAATTGCTCAGCAGCCTACACCAAGAAAGGTGACTACCAGAAGGCTTATGAGGATGGTTGCAAAATTATTGACTTAAAGCCTGACTGGGGCAAGGGCTATTCACAGAAAGCAGTAGCTCTTGAGTTCTTACACTGATCCGAAGAAGCCAAGGGAACCTACAAAGAAGGTTTAAAACATGAAGCAAATAATCCTCAGCTCAAAGAGGGCTTATAGAATATGGAGGCCCGGTGGTGCAGAGAGGAAATTCATGAATCCTTTCAACATGCCGCATCTGTACCACAAGTTAGAGAGTGATCCCAGGACAAGGGTGCTGCTCACTGATCCTATCTACCAGCAACTGATAGAGCAACTATGAAACAAGCCGTGTGACCTAGGTACGAACTGTAAGATCCCCGGATCATGACTACTCTCAGTGTTTTGCTGGGAGTTGGTCTGGGCAGTACGGATGAGGAGGAGGGAGTTGCAAAAGCTCCACTACCACCTCTTCCCCAAAAGGACACCAAGCCAGAGCCAGTAAAAGATCTTCCCCAGAAGAAGAAGCAGGCACTGAAAGAAAAAGAGTTGGGGAGTGAGGCCTCCAAGACAAAAGACTTTGACACAGCCTTGAAGCGCTATGACAGAGCCAAGGACCTAGATCCCACCAACATGCCCTACATGACCAATCAAGCAGCTGTGTACTTCGAGAAGGGTGACTACAGTAAATGCCGGGAGCTTTCTGAGAAGGCTGTTGAGGTGGGGTGAGAAAACCAAGACTATTGACAGATTGCCAAAGTTTATTCTCGAATTGGCAACTCCTACTTTAGACGAGAATGGGCATGTTCAGGGTGGTATAGCCTTAGATGGCAACTCCTACTTCAAAAAAGAAAAGTGCAAGGATGCCATCCATTTCTATAACAAGTCTTTGGCAGAGCCCTGAACACCAGATGTGCTCAAGAAATGCCAACAAGTGGAGAAAATTCTCAAGGACCAAGAGTGGCTGGCCTGTATAAACCCTGACCTGGCCTTGGAGGAGAACAAAGGCAATGAATGTTTTCAGAAAGGAGACTCTCCCCAGGCCATGAAGCATTATACCGAAGCCATCAAATGGAACCCAAGAGATGCCAAATTGTACAGCAATCAATCTGCCTGCTACACCAAACCTTGAGCTGGTGCTCAAGGACTGTGAGGAATGTATCCAGCTGGAGCCAACCCTCATCAAGGGTTACAAACGGCAAGCAGCTGCACTAGAGGAGATGAAGGACTACACAAAAGCCATGGATGTTTACTGGAAGGTGTTAGATCTGGATTCCAATGGTAAGGAGGTGGCAGACGGTTACCAACGCTGTATGATGGCTCAGTAGAACCGACATGATAGCATGGAGGCGCAACATGACAGCATGGAGGTGCAGCAGATAATGAGCAGATAATGAGTGAGCCACCAATGCAGAAGGACCCCAGGCACTCACTGAACACTTAAAGAATCCTGTAATAGCACAGAAGATCCAGAAGCTGATGGATGTGTGGGTCTGATCACAGTTTGGTGATGACTTGCTCATCATCTTCTTCCCTTCGCCCTCATGTGGAAAGAGGAGCTGGGGCTGCAGCAAGTAGCTGGAGCAGAGCAGAGAGCAAGGGAAAGCAAACAACTTCTCTCTATATATTTACATAGACCTATGTGGAAGATACAGAGAGTCCTACTCACGTTACTTGTATTGCCACTGCCTTGGAGCCCTCCCAGCACACGCATGGTCTCTTCTGCTGCCCTGGGGTTCCGTGTTACCTTCCCCACCCTCAATTGCATCGGCTCTCCCATAGTTGTTTTTTTTTTTTTTTTAAAGATTGTATTTATTTATTTGACAGAGAGAGAGAGATAGCGAGAGCAGGAACACAAGCAGGGGGAGTGGGAGAGGGAGAGGGAGAAGCAGGCTTTGCACCAAGCAGGGAGCCCAATGCGGGGCTCGATCCCAGGACCCTGAAATCATGACCTGAGCTGAAAGCAGACACTTAACGACTGAGCCACCCAGGCGTCCCCACAGCTGGTTATTTTTTTATTTGAGGCAGTGGCCACGTATGGGGAGGGGAGGGTGTTCTTCCCGACCTCAGGTTCCAACTGTCTTCACATTGTTAACTCCACATGCCCTTCTCCAATAAAACAAGCCAGTTGGGCGTGGTTATAAAAAAAATAAAAGAAAATCATTTTTAAAAAGTCAGATAAAGAAATCCAATAAAAGCAGTAGTAGCTGTCATGCATACTTTGCCATGGCTCTTTCCCCTCTGATACTGTTACTTAGTAATGTCCCAGATAGTGGCTATTCCATCAATGCATGCAGATTATGATGACTTGGAACAGTGCTCTCAGTAACATGAACAAGAAATAAGTCTTTATTATTTTAAGCCAGTAATATTTGAGTGCTACTGAAGTATTACCAAATAACCCAGGTTATCCTGACGGATAACAATCAGTGTAAGTATATCAGTGTAAGTCAATCACTAGGGCTCCGAATGCAGAGAGACCTGGTTTGAATCCTGGTTCTGCTGTTAGCTGCATGCCCTAGGTAGACTTCTCTACATCTCTGAACTTCCATTTTTTCTTTTGAAAAAATGGATAATAATAGCATTGTTGAAGGGGTTGAATGACTAAATACATATAAAATATTCAGCACATGTTCTACACATAGTAAGTGCTCAATAAGTGGTAGCTATTATTATTATTTTTTTAAAGATTTTATTCATTTATTTGTCAGAGAGAGAGAGAGAGCACAAGCAGGGGGAACAGGAGAGGGAGAAGCTTAGCAGGGAGCTAAGCAGGGAGGTTGATGTGGGGTTTGATCCCAACATTCCGGGATCATGACCTGAGCCGAAGGCAGACGCTTAACCAAGTGAGCCACCCAGGCAACCCAATGGTAGCTATTATTATTGTTTTCAATCATCAACAATATTTTAGCCTATTAATCATAAATAGGCAGGCCATGCAAAGAAAGGAGGAGTGTGTGTGAGCCAGTAAAATTATTAAAGTAGATGTAATACTGCCTTTTAGAAGATATAAAAAGGGGTAAGTTCTTCAAGCTTTGTGGTGAAAATATGTACACATATGACTATTTTGTGATGGGGAGGGGCATTATATTTGGTCTTTTAAAATAGTATCTCTGCTTGTTCACACTCCATTCACAGAACAAGCCCTCTTTACTAAAACTTAGAGAATTCTGTGCTAAAAATATTCCATTCCCATTTGGTGTAGTGAAATGTCATATCCATTAAACACCAACATACCAAATGCTGCTTGCAGATTCTCAACCCAGCAAACCAAGTCAACAAGAAATTATGATCAACCTCGGCTCGTTCATACTGTACATTTTGACATTATTTTGCAGAATTATCTAAGGCTTAATTGTTATCTTATAGGTATCATAAAATTATAACTCATTTATTCCAACTAACTAAAAAAAAAAGGAAATTGTGAGCCGGGGAGTGAAAGTGACTTCTCAAGGTCACAAAACTATAAAGGCCGTTGTATTGGGCCAAGATCTCTAAACTTCCAAGCGACTTTATTCTCCATTATAACACAGTTACAGATTTTTCAGAGCTCTAAGGATCTATAGGTTGACCTGATCCAGTTCCAATATCTTATAGAGAAAACTAAGGCCGGAAGAAGCTCCATGTCTTGCTTTAGGTAATCCTTAAAGCTAGTGTGTTCCAAAGCTTTTGGCCAACTTTTGTAACCACAGGCTTGGTGCTCCTGACATGCCACTGGTCAGTTCAACGTGGTTATTTAGAGCAGAGGCCCAGCTAGTGAACTGGTGATGGGCTAGCAACATCACAGTCATCTAAGGAATGTTTAAAAATAAAAATTCCTGGGTCCTATTCTTTGAAGATTCAGTTTCAGTGGCTCTGAGTTGGGATCCCAGGAACCTGTATAGTTAGTTTGCTTTCTAGGAGGTTCTGGGGGGGAAACCAGGTCCAGGAACGATTATTAACAGAAGTCAGTGTTTTATGTTCTTCTCTTCTCTGCTGAGGTTGATCTATGACAATTTCCAGCTAATGCCTAGATACCTGTGGGAAAGCTAAGTCAGGAAAAGTCTTGGGCCAATAAAGAGCCACTGAGATTTTAATCTTCAAGCCAGCTCAAGGTGATTAGAGCAAGAAGAGAGCTACCCTTGCCTGGTGAAGATTGATCTGAAGTCAAAGCACATCCAGGAGAACAAAACATGATCTAGGAATGCTTGTTCTCATTTCCCAGGGATGGGTGGCCATGGAATCAGAATTGGCAGCTTGACTTCACTTGGGAAAATATCATTTTGAAACAGAAGATATCAATTTAAATATTTTAAAACCGAATGTTTGAGAGAACACCATTTAAAAATGTATATAGAAATTGTAGCAGTGAATCATCATGAATAATAGACAAAGATGGGAGATTATATTTTGTCAAGTTTTGCAAAATAAGAGCCAGAACGGCTCTTTGAAACCTTTTAGTGAAGGGATTCTAGACACATCTAAGGGTGTGGCTTCTTCCCTGGTAACTCCAGCTCTCTAAATGGAGATTCTCCACAGAGACCACACCTTTGGCTGATGACTTCTGTTGTTTTGCCTGTTCAGCATCCTTTCTTTCTTTATAATAGCACTACAATTTCACTTTAGGGAAATACCCTTACCTCACTTTCATTGCACATGGTTCTCACCTGTGGGTTCCAGGGGTGGGCATATGACCCATGTTTGGCCAATCAGAGCCTTCTATACTTAGAACAATTGCTTCAGGGATGGGCACTGGGCCAATGAGCATCAGCCCCAAAATTTTGCTAGAACTACTGGAAAAGGAGTACCATCTTTCTATTAGGCACAGCTAAACTGGCAAGATGTTTTGTTGGAGCTGCTGATGGGTCTCTCCACCATGAAAGGAGAGACTGACTTAGGAAGAAGTCAACAATAGAGTCAGAGAAAAACAGATTTATGAAAATATCATCTGAGTATCTGGTCCAGGTATTTCTGAAGCTATACGTATTTTTGTATTTAAACTAGTTTAGTTGGATTTCAGCAACTTATAACCAAAAGCATCCTAACCACTATGTCTCCTCAGGGATCAGAACCTGGGTGGAGAAATGATTAATGATTAATTAACTTGTCTAAATTTATGGAGTTAGTGAGTAGCCACAGTGAAATGCAAACCCAGGTCTGCCTGAATCTAACAACACATGTTGTTAATCATTATGTCCACTGCTCTAAAGAGAGAAATATTGTGGCCACCAACAGGATAGATCTACAGGCAAAAAGCAAGAAAAACACTGGTCATGTTTCACTTCTCCTTTAGATCCCTATAGAACTTACTTTTGCCCCTTTTGTTGTTTCTGCATGCTGCCTTTTAGAAATAAACCCCAGAGGTATGTAAATCCTTTAAGAGTATGGACAACTTCTTGCTCGTTTTGTTTTCTTTATACCATCTTCCATAGCACTTTGCTTATAATAGATGTTCAAGAAATGTTCTTGATACAATTGAGCTTGTTGTTGTCCATTGGTGTAAATACCAATCAATAGTCCTAGGATACTTAAAACACTCCAGGTTCTTGATTGGGGTGTCTATCTGGCAGTTTACAGGAGTCATGAATTTTTTTTTTTAAGATTTATTTATTTATTTGAGAGAGAGAGAGAACACAAGCAGGAGGGGCAGAGGGAGAGGGAGAGAAAATCTCAAGCAGACTTGGTGCTGAGCGCAGAGCCTGATGTAGAGCTCGGTCTAACAACCCTAGGACCATGACCTGAGCCAAAACCAAGGGTTGGACACCCAACCGACTGTGCCACCCAGCCACAGAAGAATTCAGAGTCCTGAATTTTTAGTATATATTTCATCTTTAAGCACTTCATAGCATGCCACTGATGGATACTATCCAAAATGAATCTTGTCTTTGCTTCTTAACTGGCTATATGATTGGGCAAGTTACTTAGCTTTTCTAAGACTAAGCTTTTTCATTTATAAAACAATGCTCTTATTACAGAATCATAGAGGATGGAATGACAATACAGATAAAGCACTTAGTATAGTGCCTGGCTCATAGTAAGTGCTTAATAAGTGCCACCTATTATTATAATGAAATTAAAATGTTAAAATATAAATTGTAATATTAAATTAAAATATTAAAATTCTTAAAGTTTCTTTAGAATTATTAAATATGTGTGGGTAGACAGGATTAAGGGAATAAAGGACAAAGGACAGTTGTCCTGGGATCTGGCACTGTTGGGAAGACTGATTTCTGGGACACAGTTTTGCTGAGAATTATTGTTAAAAGCTTCAGCTAGGGAAGATGCTCCCCTTGGGGCATCTCTGAGTAGTGCTGACCATGAATGTAGATCCCTCTTGGGGGGAGAAATTTCAAAGGGCATAGACTTTCTGAAAGTGTTAGTATCAAGCTTCTTGTTCTTTGGGTCTCAGTGGATTAATTAAATTAGTTCCCATCCTTCGTTTTTGTGGATTAAGTTTTAGGTAGATTTGCCGCATGTATTTGAATAAGGATTTACTCAGGAAATAAATTGTGTCTCTTTTATCTTCCAGACCACCCCAGTTATACCTGGGAAACAGATGGTCTTGGTAGGTCTATCCTTTAGGTGTAACCCATGGCCAGGATTCTTTATGAGGCTGGAAATTTGCTGTAGGGGAGGAGGCTGCTTCTCAGATATGCAAACAGGAAGGCTGAAGCTGGTGGACTTAAAGCTATTTCATTTCCACCAGCTTTATGGATTTTCTACAAAGTAGAACTATTCCAGGGGACAGAGGGTGGGATGGGATAGAAGAATCACAGACCCCTAAGACAAAGTCCTGACCAGCAGGGATATGTAACTTGGTAGGAGAGATGGATAGGTCAACAATCAACCATAATACAAGGCAGAATGAATTATGAGCCTTGTTTATGGTAAAAGCCACGGGCTGAGAAAGCTGGAGAAAGGAGAAACCACAGGTAGCTGGTTGGATGAGGACTAAGATGTCCAAAGGTAGGAGAGTAGGGAAAGGGCATTGTTGGTGGTTGGGGTTGCCTAGGCACAGAAGCAAGTACGAACGTGCTCAGATGAACAGGGATTGGCAAATTGTGAACATGAAGGGAGTGTGGGTGAAATGGAGGATGCTGGAGTGGAAGGAGAAGCTGGTCAGATTTTGAACTCCACCTTAAGACTTTATAGGGCCACTTGTAGGTCTTCCTAGGCCTGTGGTGGTCCTGGATGCCCAGTGCCCTTGATAGCAATCATGTTAAAATGCATCTACATCCCACACGAAGATCAACATGTAAGAACTGCGTTGAGTAAGTTGAGCCCTCATCGACTAGCAGTATACCTACAGATGTGGTCCTAGGACCAGTGCCAGGCCAGGAGGAGTTTGGAATCAGTTTGGGATGGAATGAGTACAGGAGTTGAGAGGAACGTTGAGAAACTTTTACAGCAATTTGGCATTGTCACAATAATGAAGCATGTGATCATTTTTCTGGTAATTATTCATTTTTATTCTAATTTCCAGAAATATTGGTCCACAAGACAATGGAAAGACATTGGCCAAAAATACATTGGAGATTTTTTTTAATTTCCATAGTTGAAGTTTTTTTTAACATTAGAAAATTTTTTAAAAGTTGAGCAGCTCTGATCTAGTTGGAGTAATATTACTTTTTAAAGAAATTCGAGGTGAGAGATGACAGAGAAGACAGCCCGTGAACTTGAAGATAGATCAGTAAAAAATCACACAGTTTGAATAGCAGAGGAAAAGGTGATGAAAATATCTAGTACTCAGCATCGTACCCACATTGAGGTAACTACGCCTAAACATTCTGCTTAGGTGAAGATAATTGTGTGGCAAGTACAGAAAGCCACTCAAACTAATGCGGAACAAAGCCAAATGTGTATGTGTGGTGATGGTGGGGCAGGGTTGTTATTAGAAGGCTCCAGAAGTACATCAAGGAATTCAGGGGCAGGGAGTGCTGTTGGATGCAATGAGGGATGAATGGGAAATGGACAGTCACTAGGAATCTCTCTCACTCTTTTCTCTCTCTTTCCCCCTGTGGTGGATGCTGTGTTGCACTGCCCAGATCCTCCCTCTTTCAGGAATTAAAAACTTACTTTACCAGCTGCTGGGAGGACTCCCAGAAACAGCTTCTGCTACCGTCTGCTAGTCTCTGGGGATTGCTGTGCTAAAACACAGCCTCACCTCGGGCCATACTTTCTTCCAGCCCACATCCAGTGACTAATCACCATGGAGGTGGAAAGGTCTGGTGGGTCCCCTCGCTTCAGCTTGGGACACCTGAGAAGGAGCATCTCAGCTCCCTACAGGGCTTTTTTTTATTGGAACTGAATCACGGCTCAGCTGCTCTCTGCCAAATTCTCCTTTCTTCTCCTCCCTTCTAGGTGGCATCTCAAGGGTACTACTAAATAAATATGTGTACATTAGCCTCACAGAGTCTGGTTTTCTCAGGCGACCTTACAGGGGCCACCAGACCTCCCTCCCCCTTCCTTTTCTCCCCTTTTCTCTCTCTGCTCTTCCTCCCCCTCCCCCTCAGACTATGTAGCTTCTCACCTCTGCTTCTCTCTGACCTTCAACCTCATTCTCTTCTCACCTTTCAGACCAGCTTCCTCTGCTCTGTCACTGTCCCTGTAGCATATGCCATTGTTTCCCACCCAGAGGCTCTTTACTGGGTTGAAGTACCCATCCTGCAGCTGCCATGGGTGTTAGTTTATAACAGCCTACATTTGCATACTTCTCTGGGGGATTGTCCTTAGCCAACGGGAACCTTCATCATTAGAGATGTCTGAAAGGTTATGCCCCATCCTCTTGGTTCAATGACTATTAGATGGGGGGTATGAACATCCATCCTCCTTGCCTCAAGGCAGGACACACTGTGTGGTACAATTCATACTCTGGAGTTCCCCGTGGAGACAGTCTGAAGCTAACTTCTCCTGAAAGAATATCTCTGTGTAGCACCTTCCCCTGCCCTAGTCTCAATCCCTTACAGGTGTAACAGGAAGTCACTCCCTCAGTCAATCCCTCTGCTTTGAGGGAAACTGATTTAAGATAGTCACTTTACAAATCTGGTGCCTGTGACTAAGTGACCGAGCCTCTCTGTCCTAATTCCAAATATCCAGGAGAAAGAACTGGATCAGTTCTTTCCCAGCCCAGCTTCTGGGTTGAACCCTGGATCAGGAGTTCACTCCAGGTCCAGTCATCTGAGGCTGGAGAGGAGGCAGAGTTATATAGTATAGGGCAGAAGAAGGGTACAGGGAGAGAGGGCAAGTCTCAGGAAGGACCGGCCAATTCCTGTGGAAGTGGATCCTACCATGTGTCCTCCTCCTCAGTTCTTCTTGAATTTCTGTCAGCCTTCTCACTTCTCACCTCTTCCCCATCTACAGTCCCAGGTTCGGATTGGAAGGTGAAGTGTTGAAAGGTAGTTCCATGTGATGAAGATGGATCTGGATTGAATGTCCAGAGGCCTGGCTTGGTGCTGTCTCCCTCTGCTCACTTCACATCTCTGGCTTTCCGGGTTCAGGTGAATTAGAGAGTCGGTTTGCTAATTTAAATAGTCAATGCTTCTGTGAAAACAAACAGAGAAGAATCTAAGCCTTTCATTTCTGCATCCCCGAATTCAGCAGAAGGCCTGGCACAGAGTTCGAACACTGGCAACGTATTGAAAACAAGAGATATCCTTTACAAATGAAACGGCCGTGAGTTACATTAAGGTAATAAATGTAGAACATGACCCTGAAGCATGCAATATTCTGGGTGTGGAGTTGGCACACTCGGTGAGTGCTAATTTGTGTCAGGTCGGTGTTAAGTACCTTGTATGCTGTTCTGATCACTGCTGCAGTGTAACAAATCACCCCAAAACTTAGATGCTTGAAGTGACCATTTTATGATGCTCATAGATTCTGTGGGTCAGGAATTTGGACCAGGTACCGTGGGGATGTCTTGTCTCTGCTCCGTAACGTCCAGGGCCCCAGTGGGGAAGATTTGACAACTCGGGGCTGGAATTACCCGGAGGCATCTTCACTCACAGCACTGGTGCTTGATGTGGTTGTTAGATGAGACCTCAGCTGGGGCTGTCGACCGAAGCCTGGGCTTCCTCACAATGGTGGCCTCAGCCTCGTGGGACCTTGTGGGTAGCCGTTCAGGGTTCCAAAAGCGATTGTCCCAGTTCACAAGGTAGAAGCTTCATTGTTCTTATGATCTAGTCTCAAAAGTCAAACTGCATCATTTCCACTACATTCTATTGATTGTAAGCCTGCCCAGATTTAAGGATAACAGAATTAGGCACTACCTCTTGATGGGGTGGGGGCAAGGTTCTCATAGAACATGTAGGATGGGAAATATTGTGGCCGTATTTGGAAAATTCAATCCACCAAGTGCACATTATCTCATTTAATCCTTCCACTGTCCTTGGAGTAGGCATTATTGTCCCTTTGTAGATAAAGAAACTGAGGCTCAGAGAACTTAAATAACTTGCCTGTGGATAAAGCCAGTACATGGCAAGGCTGGATTTAAACCCAGTCTGTACGAAGCAGGTGTTCTTCAACATATATATCAACATATATCCTGTTTATAGAAAAAGGGAACTGAAGAAAATAAGAAACTCAAAGGCCAGTTCTCCCTGCGTGCCAGATCAGGAACGGGTAAGACTTCTTGTCCCCTATAACTTTAATGTCAGTTAATATCATCCCACGTGGTAAAGGAATCCGGTTCCTACGCATAACTTCCTGAGGTATTGCTTCTTGGAGGCTGTGTAACTACTGTGTGTACCTTTGGTGTCTCAAGTTTGCCAGATATGTGCCAGCAGAGGGGTTGATGTCTGCCCTCTTCCTCCTACCCATTCATTTGGCAAAGGAGCGTGGGGAGCAATAAGCTGGAGGAAGCTCTGATTCACACAGAACCAGTTCATGCCAGGAATATCTTCTATGCCGTGATCCCCTTTTGAAACCATATCTCCCCTTTAAGTTAAAACAGGGACCACTTCCTCCAGGAACTCATCTTCGATACTCCTGGGATCTTTATAATCAGAATGTTCAGATGATGATTGGCACTTACGGCTTACTCTGTAGGTTTCTGTGTCTTTTTTTTTTTTTTAAAGATTTTATTTATTTGACAGAGAGAGACACAGCGAGAGAGGGAACACAAGCAGGGGGAGTGGAAGAGGGAGAAGCAGGCTTCCCGCGGAGCAGGGAGCCTGATGTGGGGCTCGATCCCAGGACCCTGGGATCATGACCTGAGCCGAAGGCAGCCGTTTAAGACTGAGCCACCCAGGCGCCCCTGTAGGTTTCTGTGTCTTAACCCTCCAATTAGTCTAAGGCTCCAGAGGGCAAGGGCCATGCCCTATTCCTCCTCAATTCTCCTCCCCAACACCACAGGAACAATACCCCGTTCTTAATAGGTACTCAATAAATAGGACTGATTAGATCAAAGGGACTTAGGAAGTTTATTATTATAACAGGAGGACACACATGCGTCTTCTAAAGCAGTTTTTGAGGGCCTAGCCTACCATAGGCACTGTGCTAGGTGCTAACAAACCATGTGATCCAGGAGTAGGAATTTGGAAAATCAAATATGAGCCTCCTGGGCACTCTGCAGCATGTCAGTAACATCCAAACTGATGTCTAGAAGTGATCAGGTCAAGAGGCCTACATATTGGGTGAATCTGAGGCAAGTACTATAAGGTTACAATTTCAATTAGCTCTCAGATGATTCTAGGGTCAGACACTTAGAAAGTCCCTAAATAGCCTTTTTAAAATTGAAAATCTTGACTTTTTCTTCTTTTATAAGTTTTTTGAAGAATTTTTTTAGCTAGAGCTGTCAGGAAAAGGATGGGTCTTACTATTTATTTCAAATCAGTCTTCTTGAAATAAGCAAATTTCTCTACCCTGCTTTAAGTTTGTCACCATTTTACCACAAAATGTTCTTAAAAGCATGACCTTTGGAAACACCCTTGAATGTTCCAAATCAGTTGATAAACTTGTTCCTAAATCTTGGGTAATGAATATCAGTGTTTCATCTTCACTCCTTATTCACACCATAAGCTCTTCATCTAAACATAACCCTATTGTATAAAACTATTTCCTCAATGTACCGTCACCAAGAATAAAACAACTGTAAATAATTACCTTTGGGATATGAAAGAAAATGTAAACATTTTATTTGGCAGTTGTTTCTGAACACATGAATAAATAAATGGAAAAGTACATATTAATAATTCTTTTTGGAGTAACAGATACCATTAAACACTTATTTACACATCTTCACTGCAAAGAACAGTCACACAATTCAATTTTGTCTTATAAAAGGTCACTTCCTACATCACTGGACTGGACAGTTAAGGATGGAGATACTGGTAGTGCTTGGTTCTAGCAGTCTCAATGTTTGAAAGGCATTCATTTGCAAGTGTGATAAGAAGAGTCATCATGCATTGAGTTCATCCGGATCATGTACTGTAGAAAGTTTCTGATGGCAGCCAAAGAATTTGGTGTCTCATGCGCTTAAGTCAACTATGACATGTTTGTATATCTGTGTATTTCCCTTAAAACTGGAAGCAAAAAGAAAATTACGCTTATTAATGGACACATGCGTGAATGATCTTGGTGCCTGAACATTTAATTCCTGAAATTTCACAAATTTGGCTTTCTCTGCATCCCAGTTATACACTTGCGTAAAGGAATAATCACTTCCAAGAATTGCATATTGGTAGTTATTTATCTGAAGAGGCTGGAACACCATGGATCCTCGTGATGGCATCCTCTGAATATCCTGAAATGAGGAACCTCCCCATTTCATTACTTTGGAATCACCAATGAATCTTGTCAAGCAAATGTACACGTCACCTTTCACTGAGAAGTGCTTAACGGCATATACATCCTCCATGTTAGGGATGTCAGTTTGGTTAGTGAATAATTGTGTTGCTTTGTTCCACTGATAAATTACAGGACGCTGGGAACTACTAGACAGGATTAAATGAGGCGTTCTGAGTGTCTGAGGTGTTCTGGCTATTTCTAGATATTCCACATCAGTGTCCCTGTACCACGCGTGTAAGGATTGATGGGAGTAGAATCCATTTCCATTCCATTTATAAATGGTAGTAAAACCAGCTTTTGAACTGTCAGCAACAACAAAGTACCAGTTGTTTTCAATCTTGAATGTTTCAATGTCATTGGGTTTTCGGATTTTGAGAATTTCAATATCCTGGATTTTTATAAATTTATTTGCAAAACTGTCTCGCTTATAGATGTGAGAGCCGCCAAACAGCTGGGCCACAATAACATAGAGCTGAGTTTCAATGACTATAGGCTTGCACACTACAGTGGACGTGCCTGGGAAAAGACAAATGAGAGATTAGTTGGATGGCCATCCTCTTTTGCAGCATGTAAACATGCAGCCTGAGGCCATACAACTTCCACCAAAATCAGCCTGGAATAAGAGATTTCCTTGGTTGAATAGGCAAGGCCAATCTCCAAGGCCCAATGGCAGCAGGATCCTGAAGTTCTGTGCCTTTGTGCCTCACAAGGCCTTGTTACCAACAACTGAGTTGTCAAGTCACATCCAACCTGCACTAGACATTCAGGACACACAGCTACAGCTTGAGTTTTCTCCTCTCACTTCTTGCAGAAAGAAAGCATTGCTTTCCCTGACACCTCATGAGTTAATTATAGTAATTCTAGTGAAAACTTCCATTTATTGATCACCAACTATGTGCTTTGTCAAATCATCTCATTAAAAATTCCCAAAAATCTTATGAGATAAATATTATTATCTTCCCTTTTGCAGATGAGCAGACTGAACTCAGAGAGATTCAGTGCTGTTAGGAGAAGGCAGAGTTGGGATTCAAACTCAGGTCTACCAGCGTCTCTATGCTTTTAACCCAACCTGTGGGGAGGTGAGCTATTCCAGGGCTTCTGACTTGGGTGGGATCCCACAAGTTTCTAGAACCACGCTACAAAGTCTTGAGCAGTCATCTGGGTAGCCCATGGTAGCCCATGGTTCTACCAGAAATTGGTTTGTTCCTAGTGTGAATGGCTTCTTGCTCTAAAAATAGGTGATTTTCCTCTAGGAAAGGAGAGAGATGTCACTTGTCATTTTTCTGAAGCTTTAGGTCACTGGTGGCAAGAGAGAAGACAAGGAAGAGAAATCCTTGAGAAAAATGAAAGAGGGGTACAGCCATAGGTGATACTCCTAAAAGTTATTTTGAGAAATCTTAGAGAACAATATGGATCAGTATCCTTGCTCAGTATCTTTTTGGTATCAATAAATGTAAATATCATTTATCAGTAAATATGGACTAGAGGCAGCTTGGCTCTAGGAAATCCAAAGAGAGCAGGGCAAATCTGGGCCCCAAGCCTTTTCTAACTTTAGAAGCTCCAAGGCAGTAAGTTCTGCATCAACTCTTTCTACTAATAGGTGAGATTATTCTATTTGTGACCCTTTTCAGGACTCAACTGATTGTGTGACTTTGGGAAAAATCACTTAACTTCTCTGAAATTCAGTTTTCCCTTCTGTACAATGAGGATTTGACCTAGATCAGGAATGGCCACTAGATTTCAACTATGTATCAATACTGATCAACTGACTGATTGGGAAACTGCCTGAAAAACTGTGTTGAGGATTCTGTAGTCGGGTCTGCACTCTGTAAGCAAGAGCATTGACATTGATTAGTGATGTCTTTCTGGCGTAAAGGAAGTCATAGTGACAGTATACTGGGCATATATTTGTCATCTTAGATGAGATGATGTCTTCTGAAAGTATGCATATATGTGATTCATTTCTCTTTCAAGTATTCATCTTAAGATTCATCTAGAATAACTGATGGACATACACAGGTAAGAAGAACCTGGTTTAAACTGCACAAAGCTGCTGCAGTTCATTGGAAAATTGAGGGGGCTTTGGGAAAAAGGGAAGCATGACCTTCTTCCTTGAGAAAGAAGGAGGTTTCTGGGAGGACCTCAGTTTGGAGAAGATCCCTTCATCTGGGCACCTCAGTCTCGAGCAAGCCCCAGACTTGTCTCAATCCTGTAAACAATGGGGCTGGCGGCCACCAACACAATCTAATTATGACCCTTCCCACCCAAGAAGGGAACTCTTTTACAGGGAGGTTTGAATGTTCTCAGGAGCAGATTTAAAGGTATTAGAAGCTAAAGCTGATGGAAACATTTTAGAGGGAGCCCCATATTCTAACTTACTTAAAAACTATAAAGTTGTTGAAATGAGAACAAAATTTAATAGGTCACCTAAGTAAAAGTTTTCATGGAAGAAAAGTGGTTTCCAAGGTCAAATTAAATGCACAAAACACTGGAAAGAGGCTTCCTCACTGCTAGACTTCTCAGGGCCTCTAATGCATAATTATTATGAATCTCCAAGAGGGAGATATGGTTCACAGATTTATTGGACCAAAATCCCTTTTTGTCACAGGAGTACATTAACATTTTGAGGGGGTCACGTTTGTACAACAGAGGTTGAGACTCATTGATCTAAAATAACATCTTTATTTTATAGTTAAGAAAAAGGGAAGGCCCAGTGAGGATGAGTGGCTCACCCATCTAGTTTGTGGCAGAACCTAGATTAAAACTCATGATTCCTAGTCCAGTATTTTTCTTTCGAAGAAAAATAATCTACCTTTTATTTGGCATTTACTATGCTTGGTTCTATGCTAAGTTTCTTGAATATGTGATCATATTATCTTATGAATACATTATCTTACAACAACCCCGTGAGTTAGGTATTATTATTCCCACTTACAAGTCAGGAAATTAAGGTTTAGGGAACAATCCCCAGTCATTTAGTAAATGGTACAGCTGGGGATTAAAGGACTCTAGCATGCCCAACGATCCCCCTATACCAGTTGTCTTTTTCTGTTGCCCTTGGTCGAACCTGCTTAACTTTCTATTCAAAATACAATCAGGCTTTTCATACCTGTAATGTTGTCATAATTTCGGAAGGTCTTTTCTACATGGTCCCATTCAAGGAAAATGCACTTTCCAGTAAAAGGCTGAGCAATGACTACATACTCATCATTCATATAAGAAAAAGTATCTATGGACAGTGATTGATAAGGCAGGTCTTGAGACTTTGCAAATTCTGCAAAAACAGGAAATGATGATGAATAACCATGTATTAATGCCTCGTTCCTTGGCTAGATCTCAAATGTCCTTAAGAGATACATTTATTTAAGAGAAACAGTAAAATGATCATTTTACTTTGCTTTTAAACCCACAAAGTTTTAATGCTTTATCATATTTTAAAAATTAAAATTGGTCATTTGGTTTTTAAAGATATAAAAAATATCAATTCCTGCACACACACAACATGTAGCCCTTAAGTTAGCTTTATGAGGTGGAATGACTTGGAATACATTACCTGTAATGATGCAATCAAAATCCTTGGGTGAGAGACTATTGATTTTGCGCTTCTTGTATTCTGGGGGGCCTTCGCAGTAGATGTCTTCAACAGTTGCATTGGTGTGGCCCAGCCATTCCACTAGCCACTTCAGTTTACAGTCACAATTAAATGAATTCCCTCTCAGGTCCCTGAAAGACAAACTTCAGTTGATTTTGCTATATGAGGGTCCTACCTACGCATGTATGATCTCTACCTCAGCAATTAACATACGCAGAATGCCTTTACCCGGCTTTACATCATGCCCCATAATCTACCTTGAACCTGACTGACCATTCACTTTGAGTTCAGAGAGTTCCCGCAGTGCACCCTTGAATAGAATCTCATAAGTTATTCCCTCTTGGATCAAAGGCAGCTCTGTCTAGAGCTGTGCTGTCCATAGAAATATAGTGTGAACTACATATGTAATTTAAAATTTTCTAGGGGCACCTGGGTGGCTCAGTCCATTAAGCGTCTGCCTTCAACTCAGGTCATGATCCCAGGGTCCTAGGATCAAGCCAGTGTGGGGATGCCTGCTCAGCAGGGAGCCTGCTTCTCCCTCTCCCTCAGCTCCCACTCATTCTCTCTCTCTCTCTCTCTCTCAAATAAATAAAATCTCTAATTTTTTTTCTAAATTTTCTGTATTTCTAAAAAAAGTAACAAGAAATAGGTGACATTAATTTTAATAATATACTTGATTTAAAATAATTTATTTATTTTAAAATAATATATTTTATTTAATATCTCACACAAATATTATCATTTAGCTGTGTAGCCAACAAACATTATTAATGAGGTATTTTACATTTTTAAAAAATATTACATCTTTGGAGTCTAGTGTGTATTTTACACTTAGAGCATAACTCAATTTGGATGCTAAATTTTCATCAGAAGTATGCGATCTGTATTTAGATTTCATAAAATTTATAGTTGGAAAAAAATAGTCTCGCACATCCAAGTTGTTCCAAACATAATTAAGTTTTGCAATAACCGAACTGAGAATCAGTTTTTCAATTTAACTTAGTTTGCTACTTAATTTTCTAAAAATTAAGTAAAAATTTAAAACTTTGTTCCTTAGTTACACTTAGAACACTGCTTGGTGACCACATGTGTGGCTACTGTATTGGAGTGCAGGTCTAGAGGATAGAATATAGTGCTTATTATGTCATATTTAATTAAATCAGCTATTTGCTTTTGTTCTTCCTCAGAGATGTAATTCATCCTGATCCTATTCCGTGGTCTACAAATTCAATTTTAATAGGAAATGACTGACACAGCAGAGTTAACTCAGACATCCAGCAGCTCATGTCTGTAATAAACTATACAGCATGGATCATTTAAATTTCCACACATGATCCCAACTCACCAGGTTTTCTGTTTATTTGCATTGCTTCTGTTCAGAAATTCCAGCTCCTTCCTAAAACCCTTCTTGGTCACACAGAATTCCCAAGATAGGTATTGCCTAGTCTCACACAGCACACGGATAATTTTTAAATGTTGAAGCTTTAAAAATGCTTTTTGGGGGATACATTCAAGAAAACCAAGAAATCCTCTAAAAGACAAGCTGTCAAGGATCCTTGTTCTTAGATAATTCTTGATTTGGGTGTATTAGGGTAGGCCCAAGAGGCCAAACCCATTATGGAATTTCCTTAGAGACTGAGCCAATTTCAAGTGGGTTTTGTTGTTGTTGTTTTGGTTTTTGCTCATGCTGACACAAGGATGAGCCAGAAGATGATGCCCGAATAAGCTGTATCCCCAAGTCGGCCATGGTATATCATCTAACTTCCAAGACATCCCAGGGCTGACTTCATCTCCCAAGAATATTCTGACCCCAAATAATGAGTGTCAACTTTTCTGGGTGATTGTAAACCAGAACAGCTAACTGTGGTCTGTCCGAGACTCTCTTGGAAGTGTCCTGCTTCCTGCACTCTCTTGGAAATAAACCATCATTCAGGACTTGGGGTAATAGGCATTGAGGAGGGGCTGGGGAAATACCACAAGGAACAAAGAAAGTTTTTCATTAGCTTACTGATTTGAAGTTAAATACTAGGTTTAGGAGAAAATACTTGACTCAGATCTTTTGTTATTGGAGAAAAGTTGTTTTGAATATATATTCTATAGCAAAGTACCTGAATTGATAAGAAACATTTTGTTTTCATATATCCTTTCATTTGTTCCTGTATCTACCTTATGACCATTTAAATACCTTTCTAATGTCTGGAAGGCACTTAATGAAGCTAAATTGCTTTTGAGAGAGTTAGGCATATATTACTTGCTTTGCTTACAGCAAAATATACAAATTCCTTACAAAGATCTTTCACTCTGAGGCTTAAAAGTCAAAGTTTGAAAGCTCTTTTGTTTGACAAAGGGTCAAAAATAATTAAGTTCATTCCCTTCCTGGGGCTTAAGCCAAATTCCTGGGGATTAAGCCTAGAGTTGTTGTTCAGTCTAAGGAGAGAAAAGGCAAACTTGCCTCCCTTCCCCCACTTCCTGCTCCATTTCTCTGTTGACTGACCAACCCATGGGTGTAACCTTTCATCTGTACTCTGTCAGTTTCCCAGACTCCTTTAAGTTTTTCCTTTGTAGCCCCATTTCCTGGACCTCGTGAGAAAAAAGGCATCTTGAAATTTCACTCTGGGCCTCCTCTTCCCACCCCCTCAAAGTCCCTTATCAACACTCCCTCCCATAGGATACACACTTTGCCCCAAGGAATGCCTGGGCATTATATATTCAGAACATAGAATATATATACCGAGTCTTCACTATAGAAGACTCAAACATTAGTTCAAGTAAATTTAAAATTTAAGCCAATTTAAAATTTAAATTGTAAAATTCTTATTTAATTTTAAAGCCAATTACAAATTCTAAACATCAATACCAAGTTTCTTTGTTAACTATTGCAAATTAATTAATCAGTGATTTCTTAGGTCCTCTTACACATTTGTTAAAGAATCCAGGCCTTTGAAAATATCTTTTGGGAGTGTCTGGAGATTGTTGTTTGCGAGGCTCCTGGAAAAAAAAAAAGAGCGATGTAAACTGTAATCATAAACTAAATAGATGCATTTTATGATAAAACTTAATTATAAATCCCTTTTATTCTTTCCTGACTACACTAAATTACTTGCAGTACCTTTTTTATTTCTTCTTCTAAGATACTACTCAGATTCCCGCTATCACACTTTCAATTCTTGGTCTCTTTGCTTCAATGCTCACTCAGTATTTATGGCACTTATGTACCATGGCAAAAAAGAAACTAACAAACCAGCAAAAAATGATATTGGGCATTGATCTTTCTATGTAGAATGGAATATGAGATTCATACTCTTAGACATTCAGTCTAGGGCATGTGTCCCAAATAATGACTAACTAAATGGGTGACAGTGCCCATTTCCCCTCACACTCAGCCTGCCCCTGCTCCTCCCTCTCTCCTTCTCACTTGCTCCAGACAGTGGCCAAACCCCCAACTGATAGTGCCAATAGCTCTAGAGTTGGGGGACCTTATAGCCTATCCCCCTGCCAGCACATCCTTTCTTCTTTTCAAAGCATATACTCCCTTTTTCTATTTTTCTTTTCTTTTAAGTTCCATTCATTTGACCTCAGAAAACAGCTTTCTCACAAATACCCATCCATCCATCCATCCTCTTTAATCATCTCCTTTCCTTCTCTTCCAGTTCTTATTGTCACAGGAACTGTTTTCTCTTTCTCTTTCTCTTTCTCTTTTTTCTTTCATGAATCACTGGAATAATTCTAATCAAAGCTAATGAGTAAGGAGTAGTCCTGATGATATCAAGAAAAGGGAAATGTGTCCATACTGCAGAAATGTGGACGTAACAAGTAGTAGCAAGGGATGTAGGTACTGATAATTTTCTATTTTTAATCAGCATTGTGTGATTACACACCTATCTATTATATACTTATGAAATTTTTTCCACAAAAAATTTAAAAACTAAACCAAAACAAAAAGAACTTATGTTGTTGGCCTCCAAAGTCCTTGAAAATTCTCTCAAATTCCATTTAAAAGACTCTCAAAACTCTTCTTCTACCTGCTCTAATTAATATGAGATTTCTCAAGTGCAAACATTCAAGACTTTTAAAACCTATTTTTCAGTTAATTATGTTGTTTTCCTGAGTTTTAGAAATTGCGACTAGTTTGGAAAACTTCAATGAACCTTGGAACTAAGAACGGGAACTGAATCAGAATGTTCCCGTCTCAATGACGGTCCATTATGTAAAGAAGGGCACAGCTTTGGGCCATTCTGAGCTTTGTTTGAGTCCTGACTCCACTAGTTCCTGGCTGTGTGACTTTAATTCTGAATCTTCTTCAGGACTCAATTTTTTCATTTTTTTTTTAGGTGGGGGGATGGGTAATAATACCTCATGTCACAAGACAAAAAGTAAATGAGATAACTCGGGATGGTACCTGGCTTCTGGTCTATTCTCAATAAAGGGCAGCAAGGAGGAGGGGGAGGGGAAAAGAAGGAGAAGGGCTTGCCTAAGAAATAACATTTAGAAAACTGGCCATATGAAAGAACCACTACGACTGTAGTGGTATTAGGATTAATAAAATGTTGCTAAAGAAGACTTTTCAAGAGAATGTGTCTATAATTCACCTTTCTGCCTAGTGGTTGAATGAAGAGACTTCCTGGTGTCTTGGTCTAGTCCTGAGTCACTCCCAAGTTATGTGTCTCAATTTATTTTCTGGCACCATGTGTCTTAAAGTTCTCATGTGAACTTCTAAGTGGATGAAACAAACTGCAACTGGTTGCAGGGCACAAGGTTGGAGGAGGCTGGGTCATAGGACAGCGGACGTGAAATGAAGAAACAGTCAAGTCGTGAATTACTACTGCCACCAGGGTTGCCCAGGAAGAGGGACCATGTTTGCATTGCTGCCCAAGGCAGTTCTTTTATTATTATTCTTTTTTCCAAGGCTGTTCTTTTAAACAATGAGCAAATCTGGTAGTTCCACTTCCTGGCCAAAGGATAGAGCTCTAGACCTCACATACCCAAGGTGAAGGCCAACCACAGAAGCGGCTGTTAAGACACAGACTTGGAGCGACAAGGCTCTTGGGGTAAAGAGACATCATTTTTCCATGAGAAGATGGAGGACTTTTAAGTCAACAGAGTTGGGGGCTGGAGCTGATGAAGGCAGGCTGACCTTGGGCTGTAAAATGAGGCTTTATGCCTTTTGAGGACTTCTTGTAACAGGGAGGCTCTCACTCTGGGGACCAGCGGGAGGGGGAGGCAGAGTGGCGTGAGGGGTGCCAGAGGCAGAAATGGTGGCTGGATTTACTGCACTCAGTGTTACTCGTTTTCCTGTTTCACTGCCAAAATTCAGTGAAATACTGACTCACAGTGGACTGTTTCTGAAAAAGATAGGATGGAGCTTCACGCCTAGGTTTGGTGAGGAGTAGGCATGAGAAGTCTGCCTGGACTCATAAAAGAGGCAGAACCAAGAGGAAGTAAGACCCAGAAAGGAGAGGAAGCCTTCCGAGTCCCATTAAGTGGAGTTCAGACAGCTTCCCTAAAGTCTTTGGGAGGCCTCAGTGACAGGGTTTACACTTGTGTAAGAAGAAAGCAGGCAGCAGGGACTGGAGCAGAGAATGTCTTAGGAAAACAATGCTGATAAAGCCTGGGCATTATTCTGCAAAACAAATGTAACGGGGTCCTGATATAAAGTAGCCTTCCAGTGCGGGCTGATGGGTCAACGGTGAAGGATGCATTAGGGCACATAGGAGATCAGCAAAATCTGCAAAGTTAAGAAGAGAACGATGAAATGCCTCCACACATTAATTAGCTGGCCAGTTAAGAGTATTTACCAATTTACTAAGTGAAGAGAGCTGGAATTATTTTGAGACCCACTGCACAACTGGGGAAAGATATTTAATCTAGCATTATCTATAGTAGAAAAGAATTGGAAACAACCTACATGTTCATTAATAAGGGATTGTGTAAATAAATGATGGTTTATACTTAACATGGAATACTTTGCAGGAGATTTTAAAACATGAGGTAGATCTCTATGATTCGGCAAGAAATGATGCCCGAAAGAAAAAAAAAAGAAATTGGAGAATAGGATGTAGAGGGTAATCCCACTTGGGGAAGGAGGATACATGGCTAACAATGCATGAAGAAAGGTCTGGAAGGAGATATAATTTTTTTACATTTGGAATCTTTTACTTTTGCTATATAAACATCTGGATTGTGAGAGTTTTTATCATCAAGCATGTATTGTTATTTTAAGTTCAGAAGAAACAAAGAATAAAGTTGAGGTTTTAAAAAGACCCCATTGCTTAGTATTTGTGTATGGAATGGTTCTGTCCAGTGAAGATTTAGTGATTCTAAATCAATTATTTTACTTCATTCATCAAGTCCCGAAGTTACCGGGCTCACCAGAGTGTAACTATCAGGGTCAGCATAAGGGGGTCTGAGTGGTCAGATGATGTTAGCTCTTGCACGAGATGGGTTTCAGGATGGAGCTCCCATTTTTCTCACAAGATGACCACATGGGGGCGCCTGGGTGGCTCAGTCGGTTAAGCGACTGCCTTCGGCTCAGGTCATGATCCTGGAGTCCCAGGATCGAGTCCTGCGTCGGGCTCCCGGCTCGGTGGGGAGCCTGCTTCTCCCTCTGACCCTCTCCCCTCTCATGCTGTTTCTCTCTCTCTCTCTC
>NW_023270265.1:21200277-21205341 GCF_011800145.1 Mirounga leonina | reverse complement strand
AAAAAAAAAAAAAAAAAAAAAAGATGACCGCATGGCTCCAGGCCCTCGTCATCTGGGGAAATTTAGGAATGCAGTCAATCCAGGTTGGGAGCCATCCCTCTGGGTTCCTGACACCAGCTGAAACCCAGCTTTGAGGAGGGCCTGGAGCTTCAAAAATCATCATGGGCATCTCCGTGGGAAATTTCTGTGGGGGTGGAGTAGGGGTGAGAGGGCTCCGGAGGGCTCTGCGCCAGGGCTGCCAGGAAGAAACAGTAACAAGTCCCTGATGCTCCCTGAAGCTTCCTCAGCATTTGGTCCTTAGGTGAAAAGGGTGAGGATCTGCTGCCTGTTAGGTTAAACAGCTAGAGATGTTGAGACAGCATTTCATGGGTTAGGGTTAAGGTTTTTAGGCTTGACGTTAGGATCGTTTGATTCTTCAGATTCCATCTCTGCACTGAGTCTTGCTATTGGAGAGCAAAATGGAAAATCGAATTCATTCAGTTTTCTCAGTTTCTCCTTTTCCTCCATCATCCCCCCAGCGTCACAGACTAACAGCTTCATGTTATTATTCCCTTTCCCCTAATAGATGCTCTGGTTGAAATACGTTCTGTATCTTTTGTAAAATGGCCGTTACTCTCATCCCCAGCATCACTGAGTACAGTGTGGTCATTTGGGGGGTATTGGTTTCTGTCTCTCCATCTGCAAAACTGAACAAAGAATACCAATTTCATTTTTGGGTGAAAATTAACACACACAACTACTAATATTTTTTATATACACACTTTTGAAATGGATTCCAGGGAAAAATTTGGCATCTGCAGGTGAATATTTAAGCCTTATGTCAGATAATCAAGACTACAAAACTAATCTGTTTCTTTGTTGTTGTCAAAACCAGTGATATTTAATACCTAAGCACTTTTAAATGCTCAATTCTGGAGGCTGAGGTCATCTATTCTTTTTGCCTCTCTGAGTAGACAGAACTTTATGCCTTGGTATTTTTAAGTGTCCCATCTTTTACTGATATATATATATATATAAATAAACTTTATATATATATAAATAAATAGTGATATATATGTCACTGGAATATATATTTTCTGATATATACACACATATATACATATATATGTAATAATACTTATTATTTCATCAAGAAAATTTGGAAAGTGTAAAAATTATTTTTTTGAAGGATGAAATAATCATCCTGGCAGAAGTAATCACTATTAAGATTTTTGTCATATTTTCTTTCAGTCATTACTACAGAGTTCATCTCATGAGGGATATTTGTGTGGAAAGCAAGAGATTCCAGAGAGACATGCTACTGGTCCTGAAGGTCTAGAGACCTTCTTCTCCCCCTTCTTCTTTCTGGTCCAGAGTGAGATGGCTTGAAAGAGCGTGAGCCTGAATTGGTGTGGGGGACCTCTTTCCTCTTCGAAAGTCTGCTAGGTGGGCAAGGGTCAGTCAAATCAGTGCTGGATTTTTATTTTTTTTTAAGATTTTATTTTTTTATTTGGCAGAGAGAGACACAGCGAGTAAGGGAACACAAGCAGGGGGAGTGGGAGAGGAAGAAGCAGGCTTCCCGCTGAGCAGGGAGCCCTATGTGGGGCTCAATCCCAGGACCCTGGTACCATGACCTGAGCCGAAGGCAGACGCTTAACGACTGAGCCACCCAGGTGCCCTAGTGCTGGATTTTTAAACTAAATACAAGTATTACTAGGAAGAAGAGGAAGACACATTAGAAGACTGATGGAGAGAGAGAGGCAAGGAGTTGGACGTGGCCATGAGTGGTCAGGAAAAGACGTTGTGTGTGGTATGACTGAAGAAAATTCTGGTGACTGTCCAAGCCAACCCCTTGCCTGTCCATCCTCACCAGGGCTCCTTGGATTGGGCAGCAGAGCGGGGTGGAAATGACATGGTCTGGAAATGACATATCTGGGTTTGAGCTGTGGTTGTTTTCTTTTCTACAAAGTGAACTCAGATCACTTGGTCAGAATTATCTGCAAGTGCTATTCCAGATCTTAAATCACATCTTTATATTTTTCACCATGAAAGGCTATGGCTTCATCTTTAATAATATTAGGAGAGACAACACTTTAAGCCATGTAGTTTAGAGTCAGTGAGTTTGACTACAGGTTTTTATAGGGAGTAGGGGTGCACTGGAATGTCCAGGGGGTGGGGAGCAGATAGAACTGATCAGGAGGAGTGAAGATGAGGCGAGGAAAGGTTTTTTTTTTTTTTTTTTTTTAAGATTTTATTCATTTATTTGACAGAGAGAGAGAAAGAGAGCACAAGCAGGGGAAGCAGCAGAGGGAGAGGGAGAGCAGGTTCCCCGCTGAGCAGGGAGCCCAATGTGGAGCTCCATCCCAGGACCCTGCGATCATGACCTGAGCTGAAGGCAGACGCTTAACCGACTGAGCCACCCAGGCGCCCTGAGATGAGGAAAGGTTTGAGGACATATTTCATCCATGTTAATTTTTTCTAGGTTGATTCTGTAGAGCGTTCTGGAAGGAGGCTCTTCTTACCACCATATTCCTAGTGCCTGGCAAAAGTAAGCCCTCAGTAGATACTTTGAAAGGAATGAATGAATGGGGCAGGCTGGAGTGGAGGAGAGGAAAGGCAGCAATCTAGACAAAAAAAAGAGTAGAGGTTGCTTCTCTTAGGCCCCTTGTACCAAGACACTGAGTTAGGAAGAAAGTGCAAAGCCTGTGAACTGCCCTATGCCACCCACCCCCACATCACAGGGACCTGCTGCTCACAAGGTGCCCTCCCTCCTCATCACCTCCCCATGGCAATCATTCCAAAACAATGTGGAGGCTCTTTAAAGTGTGCCTTCCACTAAGCACCGTTCCCTAGTCCTGATTCAGAGCCTGCCTAAGGAACATTCTTTAAGACACCAGGACACTGCCCAATCGAACATCTAGTTGTCTTGAAACCAGCTGAGTAGGGTCAAGCATTCCCAAGGACAGACAGTCTGTCCTTCCCAAGAGAGGGGACGACCATTCCCTCCACTTTGGTGTCTTCCTGGTTTACCTGGGAAAACCTCTGATGATGACTATGGAACCTACTGGAAAGTCTCCTCTCTGAGGCAGACCACACTGGCTTCGACAGCAAGTTTGTTTCGGTGCCGCTGGGCTCTGCTGCTAAGAAAGCAGCGCCCACAGCCATCTGGGGTGCTCCTAGCCTCCCTGCAGTGCAGCTTCGCCACTTGAGTTGGTGTCTCATGGAATTTGCAGTGCTTCGAGTGCAGTTATTTTAACTTCATACAGAATCTTTAAAAGGGATAAAAACACCATAGCACTTGAAATCCTGATCCAGGACCAAGAGAGGTTAGGCAGGGAGTTTTAGTTTATTCCTCGATAACGGTGTTTCCTGCATACCAGGCTCTAAGCACTTTGCATAGATGAACTCATTTGATCTTATGACAACCTTAGGAGCTAGGTACTCCTAAGCACTTCCTTATCTCCTGTCCCTGCTTTTACAGATTATTGTTATCACTCCCATTTTACACAATCGAAATTTGAGGCACAGTGAAGCTAAGTGACCTCCTGGTATCCCACAGCTGCTCAGGCTTTGGACCTCGGCAGTCTGGTGGCAGAGGTCACCCTCAGCCACTACCCTGCACTGCCTCTTTACATGTATGTCATCGTGAAGGCTGAAATGAAGACATCTGCCTGCCTGACTGGGGACACGCAGGCACCCTGAGTTTGGGGACTGCTATATGCATTTTTTGTACCCCCCAATGTTGAGCAACCAGCAGGTGCTCTGCAACACGTATAGATTGATGACAGTTTTCCCCAAATATTTTTATACATGCATGCCAACAGTCCTGTCTCTACCGGGCCTTAGTCACAGTGACACATATGAAATCATTACCAAAAAGGCTCATGGATGTTAACAGAAACTAATACCTAATGTTTAGAGATTTCTGTCATCATTGGCCATAAACTATTTTTAATGCATTTTCACCCTGATTTCAAAAGTAATACACAGTCAGCAGAAAAATTCAAACCTTGTTGAAATATATAAACTATTCAAACATTAAAGTTAAACACGTATAACATTGGGACAGTAATTCAGAATAAAGTAATAAATAGAGGGTCCCAGGATTTGACTGGCATTGTAAGGACAGAAATGTAAGGAATTCTCCCTTTTCTGAAAGCTAGCTTGAAGGGGAGGGGGTATACATAGTAACTTTTAAGTTGTCTATAAATCTCTCTTTAGAAGTTAGGTCTCCTGAGATAGATGTATAAGAAAGTGAGATAAGTTTGTTGCTTCCTTGGGGACTAACTGAATCTGTATAAATGCTCAGGTAGGCCCATTGAGGCAGCTTCGATGTTAGGCCAGAGTGGAAACCAGTTGGATCTGAAGGTATATGTCTCATTCCAACTATTTGCATTTGAAGACTAAGAGTGAGGCTAGGGCCCTGTCTTCAGGATCTTCTCCTTCTTCCCCAGTCATATTTGCGCCTCAGACGATGTCCTGTGGAAGGATCCAAGCAGCTCAATCAAAGCTTTCTGTCCCTGCTATAACTGATGTGGTGGGCAGGGCATGAGACATCTCATTAAAGACCCCAGGAAACTTCTGCCTTTACCTTATCAGCTGGGGAGCAGCTTAAATGCAGGGTGCACCTCCACATTCTCATCTGTCAACAGGGGCAGTGCTATACCCTCTTTTGTAAGGTCACCAGGAGACTATAATGAGGTCAAGAATCTGAAAGAGCTTTGTAAACTCTTCCACCGGTATACACAATTTAGAGGGTCAGATGATAACTCCTCACTGATTCAGTGTTTGCCTTTGGTTGGGAAGAGTTGGTCTGAGGTAGAGGAAAGTACACTTTAAAGCCTAAAATCTTAAAAAGGAAACTAATGGCTCAAACAAATGTCAGATTTATTTATAGGTGGTAAACAATGGAAAATTAACTTGATGTACTGAGCAGTCAGAGGGACATTTGGGTTTCAAATCCTCCCTACCCATCTCTCCTTGAAAGAAAGAAAGGAAAGGAGAAAGGAAAGAAGGGAGGAAGGAAGGAAGGAAGGAAGGAAGGAAGGAAGGAAGGAAGGAAGGAAGGAAGGAAGGAAGGAAGGA